>NC_061088.1:62249977-62284977 GCF_015104395.2 Macrobrachium nipponense
TCACAAGATTTCACCTCTGTGTAAGAGTAAGGGAACCTCCTTGTATTGGTCCAGATTTGGAGAAGACGTCGAAGGGGTGTGTCGTGAGGGTTGTAGATTCTTCTTGAAATATGGAGCCCCAGAAATGCCCTTGCTGCCACACAGACTACGAGCAAGAGCATGAGACCCGCTGACCAATAGAAATGCATCATTCCAGTGGCATTATAATTTACATGTAAGAGTTGCCTCTCAAGTCAGCTTGTTACAAAAACTGTTTAGAACGTCAAGTTTATTCCCAAAATTGCTTGTGTAGTCGTAGCCAGTGAGCGAGTGTACAGCAGGCAATATTTGGCATAGTTCCCTCATAGTTGAGCAGTCAACGTATGAATGGGAATATACCTGATTGAATCCTCAGATCCAGTTTTGACCCACAATTCACTGAACCCTTGATAATGAAGTTCATTCCAGTGATACAAGAATAGAATAAGAAAGGATTACAAGCTGGTTGCATCCTTGTTTAACGGCATGAAGCGCATGAACAACGTATCGTAGGTCTGCCTCTTCTACGTCAGAATTCAGTTCTGGAACTTCAGGAACGAATCCAGCTGACAACTTACGTGATGGCGCTTATATTCATCCGGACCTCTAAAAGTGCTGACATAGATCTCTAGTGCCGACTGCCGATGAGGGAGGGACTCCAGCTATGTCTAGTTCCTAATTGATGGTCAAAACCTTTCTATCTCCACTGGGAAGGGTGTTTCCATATTAATGACTTCGAGTACTATTGGAAGCTTCTTTGTACTTCTGACACTCTTAAATCCTTTATGGACTTTCACCATAAGGATCATACACTAAATGTAGTCTTGAAGCACACTTACTTATATACTGAGTTGCAGTTAATGTACGGTCACAAAACTCTCCAAGTGTTCTTACATTAGATGTCCTCATTTTGCGAATATTGGCAATTACATCTAGTACAAGAAACCCGGTCTTCATGCAGGAGTTAAGGAAATGATTATTGAACTCCCCGCCCGAGTCTGATATAATGATGTGTGGAATTCCATGTTTACAAATGTAGCACTCGTATAATTTTCAACGCTGAATGATATTAGGCTATAATAGAACTCTACTTTATGGGCGTCTAATAAAGGAATATAACCTAGTTTCTCCGTCCGTTTTCCAAAGTTAACGTCAGATCTTTAATAGGCATGATGGTGAGGAAAGATAACACACCCTTTGTTGCTAACGTAATCGCTTCTACGTAATCTTTGACTTTTCAAATAAAATGTGATATTTTCACACGGATAGATCATAATTTTCGAACTATAGTAAGTAATGTAGCCAGCAAATGTTGAACTTCCATGACCTGATCGATATTATTTGAATGTTCATTTACGATATTTTCATTATTTGATTAATTGAAGATAAAACTGGCTGCGAAGTAGGACAAAGCCAATTCGGTTTTGTGTTGCAAAAAAACTCAATTCTTTTCATTTTGATTATTTATCTTAAGGCGATTTGAAATTCCCTAAGCCTAGATTCGCAACTGATCCTAAGATGTTTAGTCCAGCCAGAAATAAAAGCGGGGTTGCGGCGTTCGAGAGTATGTGCCGCACAGACCACATCAGCAGGTCACGAGCAAGTTCTTCTGCCTCGGCGGTTTTATTTTTTTGTATCTCATAAGACACTTCCGCGACGCTTAGTGTTTGAGCTAGCGAAATCTCTGAGTTAGCATGAAATTACGTTCGTGCATTTCCTTAAAGCGAAATAGCAAACCTCATAGGTCATTCTTTAAGTTAAGGACGTCATCTTCAGGCAAGAAATATTGCATGCATATCTACTTCTATAACAATATTACGACACGATGAATACATATCTATTCTCTCGATAATCGAGCCATGAATAAAATTTCTATTTCTTTCCGTCCCTAGCGCTCTTTTCCATACAACAAAAGATGTCTGAATACACAATATCACTCCTAACAATAAAAAACAGATTCATTTTTGAAACCTGCAATGAGTAAAACATATGTAATAACTCACGTAAAAGAAATAGGTTTACATACATGATTAATAGATATATATATATTTATATATATATTATATATATATATATATATATAGATATAGATATATATAAATTATTATACAAGTTTCATAAATACAACCATTTTTTTTTCCTCACTCATTACCTTCTTTAGATTCTGATATGTGCCAATGAACTATTCTCACATCGTGGGTTGGATACATTTTGAACCCTAAATCTATTGCCGTTAAATTTTCTAAAATGTTAAACGGGGCCTTCAAACTTAGGTGTCAGTTTATAATTTAAAACCTTTACGTACGTATACTTGATGTATACCTGATCGCCCACGCATATGTTCTAGTTGGCCCTTAGCTATTTTATCATGATTTTTTTTTCATTATTATTTTTGTCGCTTCTAGATTCTACGAAGTATATTATATCGACTTATGCTTTGCATCCATAAAATCCTTTAGAGGATTGATAAATAGTTGTAGGCGTTAAGAAATGTGGAAAGGCATTCTAGCCGGGATACCGTACAGTGCCTGTGCGGTGTCATTTTAATAAAGACACATGATACGAGTGATAAGTGTGCTTAGTTACCGCACGGTATGGCAATGTCCCAGTGGGGGTCTGCCCCCTAAGGTGACCTTAAAATGTTTAAAACTTACGATTTGCCCTTTCCACTAGCCCATTAGACTCTGGGTGATAGATCATGGTATTGATTTTCTTTTATACAAAAGGAATTCGCACAAGGAGTTAAGGAAATGATTATTGAACTCCCCGCCCGAGTCTGATATAATGATTGTGTGGAATTCCATGTTTACAAATGTAGCACTCGTAAAACTCCTAGCGCACTCACGACCCGGTTTTTGGTTTTTTTTTTAGCGCTATAAGTTCTGTATATCGAGTCAAAGCATCTATAATTACTAGGAGGTGCTATTTCCTCTGTCTGACTCGTAAAATCCTGTTAATAAATCTAAAATGTACTCTTTCAAAGGTTTGAATTTGCCACGGGGGATAAGCCCCTAGGCTGAAGGTGTCTTCGTGTGCCCTTTGTATTCTGGGACAAGTGCGACAATTTGCTATGTGCTTTTTTATATCTGTAAGCATCGTATGCCAATAAAATAAGGATTTGGCTTTCTGTGACATCAGGAATAACCCGGGTGTCCATGCAGTGGATTTTCATGCAACCATTTTAAGACAGTGGGTATGAGTGAGATAGGTACCACCACCTGGTTGTTATTCAACTGCGGTGGGTGTTGCGGGTTTTCCTCGTCACGGATCTACACAGGATATTATCCTTTATGATATAATTCTGCTGCTTATACTTTAGGTATTCCTTTTCCTTCGGATTTCCGTTTAACGCAATAATGATTTTTTCTATTTGCGGATCTTTTCTTTGTTCTGTCTGTAATAGTTCAGCACTCCAGCCCAGATCTTCCTGTTCAGATATAGTTTTAACAATGGGCGTGGAGGTTAGATATCTATTAATTCCGCTAATGGCTCGGTACAAGATGAAGAGGGGTTGCGTGATAATGCGTCAGCAATGATATTTGCTTTCCAGGTAAATACCCGATCCTCGCGCCAAAGTCCTGAATGATCATGTGCACCGAGTTCGCTTGGGGCTGTGACTAAAGCCCTTTAAAGAAGTCGGTTAGGGGCTTATGATCAGTGAGAACCTTGACGGGATACCGTATATTATGAATTTAAAATGCACGAGTGAATAACAATAGCGAGCCCTTCCTTGTCTATTACTGCATTATTTACTTTCGGAAGTCTCAGTTTACGTGAATAAAAAGCTATAGGAAAAACTGTTTTATCATATTGTTGAAGCAATACCCCACCTACTCCTAGGTCTGAGGCGTCTGTTGCTATGAAAAATTCCTTACCGAAGTCAGGAAATTTCAAGATAGGAGAACTACACAGTTCATCTTTCAATTTATCGAACGCCTGTTGATGAATTTCAGACCATATGAAAATCTACGCCCTTTTTTATAGATCGGTTAGGGAGCGGCTATGATTGAGTAGTTGCGTATAAAGCGGCGATAGTAGCCGCTACAGCCTAAAAATTGCTGTATTCCCTTGACGTTAGTAGGTATCGGAAAGTTACGGATAGCCGACACCTTATCATGGACGACTTTTAAGACCTTCACTAGAAACCGTGAAACCTAAATAGACTAGTTCTGTTTTAAAAAATTCACACTTACTTATCTTTACCTTAAATTATGCTGCCTTAGTCTTTGTAGCACTAACTCTAATTTACGTAAATGTTCTAATGTGTTGGAAAAGATTACTAAGTCGTCCATGTAGGCATGTAGGATATCTCCTAACAAGTCTCCAAACACAATGTTTATCATACGAGTAAAAGTTATGGGAGCGCAACGTAAACCAAAAGGCATACGCAAAAATTCATAATGTCCCCTGGCTGTGCTGAAGGCAGTGTATGGGATACTCTCTTGTTCCAACGGAATCTGATGAAATCCCTTTAGTAGGTCTAAGCTAGTGAAATATTTGTTCTGACCTAGTAGGGATAGGATATCATCGGTACATGGTACTGGGAATCTGTCAGGGATTGTTTCTTCATTTAAACGACGAAAATCGACGCATATCCGCCAAGTTCGATCTTTTTTCGGTACTACTATTAACGGAAAATTATAAGGGCTGTTTGATTTCCTAATGACTCCTTCTTTTAGCATTTTACCTACTTCCTCTGTTTATCTTCATTCTGAAATTTCATAGGAAGTCGGTACGAAGGTACATAGATTACTTTCTGTTTGTCCTTGAGCCTTATTTGATGCTCGATGACATCCGTTTTTCCTAAGGTTCCATCCGTAGTGGAAAAAACATCATGATATTTAGTTAAAAGTTTCAAAAGTTTCTGCTGAATTTCTTCTTCTTGAATGTCCTTACTGATTTTGTTCTTTATAGATTGCAAAAGGGATTCATCCGCAACTGATTGAGCGTGATTTATCTCAGCTACGGTAAGAATGCGATGTTTATAAACTTCGGCATCAAGGTATGTTGATTTTTGTGGATTACTAAAGTGGTATTCAAATGATTACAGACTTCGATGTATATTGTTGTTGTGAGCCGACTGTATAAATGGCTTGTGTGACGGATAATCCGTGTGTTTTCAGAGTTTCGGAAAGGATTAATGTTTCAGATCCTGGCAAGGTTCTCTTTACACGCACTAATAGTTCGAAGTTACATTAGGCTCGAGAGTTTGCGTGCAAGCTGATATTACGGGTAGCGAGAGTTCTGTTGGGTTGCCTGTATTATTTCTTGGTTCATGAGACAGGTGATTGGTTCTGTAATGTAAGTGACAATCTCTGTCTGTCTCTTTATTATCTAAAACTGATTTTAGGGTATTAGAAGACCTATAGAATTTCCCTTTGATATACACGCCGTGTTTTTGCAGGTGCTAAGATAATATTTTGAGTGCCATAGACGGGTATCCGATAATTACTGCGGGATACATATAATGTTTTGTACAACGATAAAGGTATCGGCAAACGTGCGCTTACCGACCTTGTACTGCACATAAGTTACTCCTACCACATTTAATTCATTATTCCCTATGCCTGAGAGCCTTATTCCGGACTTCTCTATAGGGAAATTTGAAAAGAGTAAATGACGAGTCCTTAAATCCATGATATTACGTGGACTACCAGAATCAAAGAACAAAGTGAATGACTTATGGTCCAAATTTACTGCATGTAAGGTTGGTCGCAACTCGTTTTGACTAATAATTGCATGAATTTGTTGCAAATCTACGGGAACCTGCACAGTATTTTTTGGATTCGGCCGTGTGTTTCATAGGAAAATCAATTGCCTCACAATGATCTGATAAATGATTAAACTGATTATTTGATACAAAAGATGTTGATATTGATGACCCAACATCGCCCTCTATCCCCCCTTGGAGTGAACTACGTGGCGTATTTGTTTTTGTTTATCACACCCCCTTGAAAATTCGCTTGCCCTTGCGAGTTCTGGGCTAGACGGCCCAGGAACAGAGGTACCTGAAGCACGATTTGTTTGTTTCTGCTGTTGTGCAGAATTTCCGTTTGTTGTTTCTTCTTATAGTACTCAGGACCCTTCTTTTTATTTGCACTGGCAACTGGTTGCGTGTTTGTAGCATTCTGCTGTTTGATTCCTCGAGTAGCAACGGTTATATGAATGAGTTGAACTATTGTGTATTTGAACCAAAAACGAAAAAAAAAAAAAAAAACGCGTCCGACAGTCTGAAATCATGTGGGTCGTTTACAGTTATAACAAACCATCCCTGCAACTTGATTATTATTATGTACCACATTTACTTGTTGTGGCTTGTTCTCATTTTTTGCAAAAACTTGAATGAGCGAAGGATCTAGGTCGGTACATTTAGACATGTGTTTTTGATTTGTTTATACACATCTTAATTCCGTACTGTTGGGCTGCAATTTTTTGTCAAAACACCGCACTAACGCTTCAGGCAACATTGCAGTGATAGACGTAAGGTAGATCAAACGGATAAAATCTTTCACGTTGATTTGGCACTCGTAACCCACCCGGAGTTACTTAAACTAACTTGATATTCATTTAGCCGGTCGGCAATTAGCGCCGCCCGCTCGACAACATTAAGCTGAGTCATGGAGGCTTGGTTAAGGATATTTCTCAATGCCAATACTACATCTAAAGCCTCTTCACCCCCATACACGGCACGTAATCTGATTTTGAACTCGTCCCATGTAAGCGCCTCTTGGAAAGAAACCCCCCTTAGATAAGCACTTGCGTCTCCTTTAGCAAAGTCTATGAAGCTTTTGGCCTCCTGTAATTGTACTGCTGGGTCTGTGATGCTTTTTGCATTTAAATGAGCGTCTACAGATGAGATCCATGCCTCAACATTTTGAGGCAGGAACCCATTGACCCGACCTTGAAAAGGGACAATTGCTGACCTCGCGCTTACGAGAGTCACCACATTGGGGTTGCCAGTCGGAGGAGTTGCCATTTCCACTTTCACTTTTTTCTTATCACTTCTATTCCTTGCGATCCTATCAAAATATCTATAAGAGTACACTCGACCACTACGTAAACGCATATGCAATGTACTGTATAAATGTGTTATAATAATAGGAAAATCCCCCAAAAGATACAAAAAATACAGATAATATGATAAAATATTATACGGAGAATTCCTGCAAGAAATGATTAGCAACAACGAGAAGAGAAAAAAAATAATCTGCGGGCGAGAACTCGTAGTTGAAGATTGATTCTGTAATGAAGGAAGATTAAGATGGCGAACAACTCACCCCCAGAATACTGGACGATCGACTCCTGATGAACAACACTTCACTGAGGAAAGAACCTGATAGATAAAATCGGTACTTAGCTCTGATTATATGGTGAAGGATTGTTGACATGGGATACGTCTCAGTTCCTGTCTAAGTCTTGCGTCGGAAGTCGTTATACAATGACGTCCACGGTCTTCTCTCGGTTGCAACCGATGCGTGAAGAAGTCCAAGATTGATGACGTCACAGCCTCCGTCCTTGCATACTGCCTCTTGCTCTACTCTCTGCGTCCTTGCTCGTGATCGCGTGATGTTTCCTGTGTTTGTTTTCTTCTTTCTGTTGATGTTCGATGCTGCTTCTCGTCCGGTGTAGATTCTCGAAGATAAAGTGACAAAACAGTCGCTCAAACGTCGGTGTTGATGCTTGTATTCTTCTCGATGAAGGACCCTATCTGCGTTTCTTCTAAAATGTTGCGTTGATTGAAGATCCCGTTTCTCTGTTTAGTTTTGATGTTGAAGGCGGAAGTTGGTTCTTGTAGACCTTCGGTCGGCTGATATGGGTCTTGTTAATTTTATTCTTCGTCATTCGCTGCCACCAAATCTAAGTCCCTTCGCTTTGCGAAAGACTTTTTTTGTTTTCTCCTTACGACTGTCATTCGTAAGTATTTCTGGTTCCTCCCATCTCCTTGGGATATCTTAGTAGAGTGGTTCTTCTTAAATAAAGGAGATGATTCAAACAGATAAGTTGAACAGATATAACAACTTTATTCTGTAACTCCATACTAGGAGATGCAGCTCGGTCGGAAGACCGATATGTTTGAAGGTTGGCACGGAACTGCCATTCTAAAGCATCACGTCGATAGCGGAACATTAGCTATCTCAGCGATTCATATAAAAACATACGTAGTCCGCCGGCTCGGAAGTTACAAGTTTCCGGCGTAGGTTAACAGGTCAACCGCTTCCCATGGAAGTTGTTGTGCAAAGTTATCATTAATATAAAATGCTGATAACGCTCAGAGCTAAACCAGGCTACTGCAGACAGCGCATAGCGTAATCTAGATCTGCTTTGGTCACGTAGGACCCTCCTAATGCCATGACCTCAGGTCATGGGTTTTTATTTACAGATCCTGTAAACTGAATAATGTATTTATTACACATGTTGCATTTTGATCCTCAATTTTCAGCTGTTTCTCCAGTTCATGAACTGTGGAACTCTTGGTTGTTGTAGTCATTAGACCATCCTCGTCAAAAACATATGAAGCAGAGCAAACATCACATTGAAGCAATTCCTCCTTAGAGTGCCCTCATTCTTTAACGACATCAAGCATTCGATACAAGTTGGTGTCTTCACGCTGAGTTGATTTCTGATTGCAGTTTCCTGATGACTTGCTTGGTCGATGGATTAAAGCAAATGTTCTTAGGTTTGTTCTGTGAATTGTGACAGATATAAACTTCTTTAGTGCTAAATCTTTCTTTATGGAAAATCTCATATGCAGCGTTGCCAATGATTTCAGCATTTAACAATTTTTTCCGGATATCCTCAGTTGTTACTTCATTTGTCATGATATTGTGAAATCTTCTTTTCTCTGCAGGTATTATGAAAGGGTTTTCTTTCTATGAATTATAATTTCTTGAATATTTCTTTCCTCAGACAAAGTTCTTGATGTTGTAAAAACTCGGCTTACATCTAATTCATATGTGATTGGGCTTGAATCTCACACTTGTCTGTGTAAATTTGTAATTGCAAGAACTTCATATGTTATCTCTCACTTGGCAACATAGCTTTTTCTCCTTGAACTGCTGATGATACCTGCAGGTCTTTTCTGAGATCCGTTAATTGATTGCTCTAGGGCCCTATCAGCTCCAGCTGCTTTGAAATGTCTCGGAGTTCATATTACTACAAATTCTCCTTCCACGAATGCCTGGTGAACTGTTGGAGCAGTATTTGGTAATCTATACATGTCATTGCGATATCTAAAAATTTCACTTTCCTCAGAATTCTTTGAAACAAAATTTTCAGTCATGTATCAATGTCTCACTCTTAGCCTCAAATTCCTTCGGGTGTGTAAAACTTTCTTTGAAATCTTACATCTCAAATGTGCAATATTGTGAAATTATTCCTGATACTTTTGTATGTTGTCACCCTCGTGGAAAAATGCCGCCAACTGTAACCTTGCGAAGGACTCTTTCAATAGCTGTAGACCATTTTAGTGATCTGGGATAGTTTTTTCCACTCAAAACAGAATCAGTGATATTGACCCAAAGGCACTCAATATTAGTATATTCTCTGTACCACTATCTTTTTAATATTTTCGAAGGCATCCTAAGTCAATATTTACCATGTGAAATGATCCTAAGCAGAGTTACTATATCGTTGAACTCCTCTTGTCATATCAGTTGAATCTCCCGAGCTGCTTGGAATATTCGCTCATCACAAGTTACTGGTAATACAGGTTGGTCTAGTAGATAGGTAAGAATTCCCTGAAGGTTTTTCATGGCAGTGTGTATACACATCAAATTGTGTGATGGGATAAAGAAGTACTGGGAGGAATGCATTTCGTTTTAGAGATAGCTCATTGTCACTTAGGACAGAATTGGCTGCACTCCATATTGGCAATATCTGATCATCTGGTAGAGTGCTGATATCTGATTGAGTTCCACTAAAATCCAGTCTTCCCGAAATCCCAGTAACATCTTTCCTGTGGATGGCATTCAGGTAAGTCTGCTTTCTCAGATGGTTTGAAAAAGTTTCAACTGTTTGCATGATTAACTAATATAATCTGTGGAATAGGATAGTAACAGTTGATAAAATTGTCTTGCTTTAGTCAGAATTTATAAAATCAATAATTAGGTAAGGAAATTGTACAGGAAGCAAACTGTGGGTTATCCATAACAATGCAGTAGCCTTTGTACAGCTATCATATCCACAGGCTCCAAAAGGCAAGGAGACGGAAATGAGTGCCGAGCCTTAGGGCTGCTTTAGCGTATGCTCCCTTAACTGTACTTTTGAAATTGTACAATTCTGATACTTTTCAAGATTTTAATTGCTAGAGAACTCTTCCAAAATGAATAATCAAGTTAAAATTAATGTTTATACAGTGATAAATATGGTTTTTATACAGGTGATATTCTACCTCGATAAGTCATTGGCCATAAAAGTGGCGTTTTGAAAATATAGTTTTATCAAAAGTTACTTTAATCTCCTATGTGTATGGAATGTCATAAATAACATCTCATTTTATTACTACAGTGTTGCTCTGTTGATATTGTTAATATAAGCCATGTAGTATTCTTTAATATTGTATGATTCTGACCATTTTTTCTTAGGAAGGTAAATGATTAGGTTTTCTCTGTTTCTGGCAATATTTTGGTGATTTGTGACCTAATATTAATCTAATATTGATCTAAAAGGTGAAGGTTTTTATACTTTTGGAAAGAGCTCATTAAAAGAAACATTTTGAGTGGCATATTACCCTTCTACGATAAACTATAAGGGAGCAATGGGCATTTTACTTTCAGCTACACTGAATTTACAGGCCATAATTTTCACCCGATATAGTGACACTGAGTCTAAATTTCTCCCTTGCTGTCAGGGTTCAGAAAATCTACCCCGATTTTTCTGATAATTCAGAAAAACCAACAGTCACTTTAGTTACATTTCATGCACACGGGGGGAACCCCCCCCCCCCCCCCCCCAGGCCATCAGACCCCCCCCCGCCTCAGCTCTCTTCTCTCTCTCTCTCTCTCTCTCTCTCTCTCTCTCTCTCTCTCTCTGCTGGTTGAGAACAGTATTGATTTAATATCTTTAAAAATTTCTGCAAAAAATTCTCTCTCGCCGTCGCTCGTCTGCACTGTTGGTAACTAGTTGCAAGCTTTACCGGATGGTCAATGTACTTCATTAAGTGGGATTGCCAGAGATATTTCCAAAACGAGAAACTTAAACAAGGAAAGTTAAGCTAACTGTTTTTGGATCGCTTGTATCATTTGTGGGATGGGTTTGGGTCTCGAGTCGAACTTAGTTTGCTAACGGCATTTGTAAGTTTCATTGCTGTAGTTTGTTTCTTCAAACACAAGCAATTAAACAAATATAAAGTTAGTGTATCTAAACTACTTTTTAAAGTTCATCTAAAACTACTCTTTAAGTGTATCTAAACTACTTCCTAATCACATTTGCTCACACTAATGAAAAAAGAAGTCCTTTTTTTTCTTTTTTTTTCGAAAGTTGAGACTGACTTGTGTTATTTCCCATAGGAGTAGGTTCACCTGTTCCAATCACTCTCCCTTTTGTTTTGCCTCTCCTGTGTCAATAAGGGCTTCCCGTGTTCCCTGTTTTCGAAAAATTGTTTCTAGGGGGTTCATTGATTTATGCTGATAGATTGGTAGGTTGGTGTCACACTGGCAAAGGTTATCGAAACTGTAAGATAAGTAATTACGTGCAGTAAATAATTTGAAGCCATAATCAGGATGGTTCGTAAACTCTTCGTTTACTCCATACATACCTTGTATTCAAAATATTTTCATGTGTTTTTGACAAAAATTTACAATATGTGTCATTTGGGAGTAACCCGATTAAAAAAAGAAAAAAAAAACACTTCGAAACTAGAGAGGAAACACTAGTACCTAATTCTTGGACGCTCGACCAGCAAGAAGAATTATACACCCAGTCGTTAATCTCGTTTGGCTTATTACTGTAGGTTTTAAGGATAGAACTGTTAATCATTTCCAGCATTTTATGCTTGCTGACGACCAGATTCTTAAACGAAAAATTTGTGGACACTGTCTCGTTACAGATAGGTGCTAGTTTTCTTTTCCAGTATTATTATGCAGTCCGTTTTCTTTGCAGATATATCTGTAGTCTGTTAAAGTATTATCACAGTAATTACGACGAATACCATACCCAAGACCTTTTGACTGTTTTAGCTAGTGTTAGAAAGAGCTAAACGCTTCTGGGTGTCTATAGGGTAAGTTTTGACCACTTAAGGGAGTTGTTTGTGTAATTGGTAACCTTAACCCTAAGGGTGGATACTATTATGGTTCGGGAGGTCAATATGCTTAATTAGTTGTTTCTCCTAACTAATCAGTAGCTGGGGATTCTTTAGAATTTGTTCATTATTCACTCATAAGTTTTTGTCACTAAATACTTCTTTTGAAACAGCATACCGTTAATAGGCATTGATTCTCTAACGGTATTTTTCTTATTAAAAGACCTTAACATTTGATTGTCATTTTAGCTACGGATGCAAGAATTATGATCGGAATTATAAACTACCAGGAGTATTTTATATTTTAAGATCAGAAATATGCGATGGAAGTGCATTGTGCTTTCATGTTACAAATTTGTACACACACAAGTAGTACTCATCAGACATGCATCCAGCCTTCAGTATTTTTCTTTAAGCAATATCCGTAAAATAAAAGCCTGCAAAATCTATTTTAAAAACTTTGTATTCCGAGTCTTATGGCTGCTGACTTATGGTACTTTTTTTAGACTTGCTGAAAATCTTTTCTACTGACTGATAGATCTAGGTAATGATGGATGCAAGTGATTTAATTAAGGAATTAGAACATATTTTCAGCTGAAAATAAAATGCATAGTTAAGAATCTATTTCCAAACTTTATGTATAATGAAGAGATGATGAAATTATAAATGTCAAGGTCATGATGGATATAATTATGGTTAAGTTCTCAATATACGTGTTAAACAATTTTGCTTTGCACTCAAATAGGAAAAGATTCCGTAGGTTAAGCCCCTTACTGGAGTGGAGGATAGTCGAATTCCAAAGAAACATGGCAAGACGAATAATGTGAGAGAACAAAAAGACGGAGAACCTGTTTTGTGTTACCCTGGCTATTTGAAGTATATATTAATGTAAAATGAGTCATTAGGAAGAAATTGGCAAGATGGGGAGGAGTAATTTTTACGGACTGCTTTATGAGCAAGAGCCCGTGCTGGCAAAAGGCCAGCTCAATCAAAAGCAACAAGCGGGGGAGGAGGGTTGAGGGAAAAAAGGTGCTTTTGACGGGTAACTGACGAGCGCACAAAAATTATAATGGCCGTTGGTGGAGTTGTAATGGAAAACCATAATAGCTTTCCAATAGAGGCCATTGTTTACGAGGTAAAATAGACTTGAGTTTATAATAAGGCCTAATCTAAATTAACATTTTTCGACATTGTTACTCTCGAATGAGAAGATTGAACTCTCAAGCATTCACTTGTATGAAGAGCTCCTCCTATTGCTGCATCACTGCCATTTAGGAAAAGGAAATGCTTGTTTATGGTTATTTATTAGAATGATATATCTTCATTTCTATCTTGTATCGCGTTTATTTATTCAAAACAATGAATAACCGTTTGCCTTACATTCCTACGCGAAGGGAATGTTTTTGTTTACGGTACCTTATTACGTCATTTCCATAGGTACGAATTGACGCTATGTCAAAACGCCCCTAATTCAATATAAAACGTTAGAAAAACTTCTCTGGTCGAAGCAGTAACGTTAGCTTAATTTGGTTATAGGCTAGTACGTATCCTCAGTTACCTTTGAAATGTTGGCGATTCTCTTTGGCCAGCCAAAAGATGTGTCCTGTAGCTGGTGTGACTCACGTTGAGTGATTATGTCTCACTTTGGGGTTTATTTGATGCCGACCTATATTCCGTTTCTTTATTAGTTGAATCGTTATTGCATGGATATAAAGATTTCACAATTCCTTCATTCGAACATAAATTTGCTCCTCCAACTTTTGATTCGTTATGCATTTGAAGCTCACTTAAAAATTTCTTAGTCAGTCAAAAGACGTTGGGAAACTGCAGAAATAAATGATTTTATCTTGGTGGATTTACACTCCCTCATTGCGGGTGATATCGTTTCAAAGTTCGTCAGATCCGTTGGTTTTATTGACGTATATCCATCGATATATTATCTTTCGCTGCTGTCTTAGCCAGATTGAACGAAGTAGAGACGATTGAAGAAAGTGGAATGAAAGTTATTTATCTTTGGATGAATCCAATATCAGAAAGGCAACGTTCTCAAAAGGCCTTCAGATTCTTATTAATGTTCCAAGTTTAAGGAGTTCACCCTGCTGTGATGTAAGTGATTGAGAGGCTTCAACTTTATTTAAAAGAGATTTATTAGGAAAGCGCCACCCAGATCCTCCTACTTATTCCCAGTAGATACCATTAAATTGAAAAATGGTCTGTTATTAGGTAGAAACTAAAATGAAAAGGTTGCTGACGCTAATAGGAAAATGACAGTTGTTACTCAGTTTTTTAAAGTTGCATAGCTATTATTATTAGTTAACTAGACCACGAAAAAAACATCAGGTGAAAGGGAAAAAATGCCAAATCCGCATAAAACCTCATATGAAATGTATGTTCATGATTGTATACTTGCGCTATTCATTATCTTCTTTCATACATAATATTTATGGTTTATCGTCTGTTAGTAAATCTAGTTGAATAACTGAATAACTAGGAAGAGACTTTGTTTTGTTGTTGATTTTTTATTTAATGAATTCTTACAATAATCATACACTTTTCTCCGTATACGTAATGTTTGATTTTAGTCTGTTCATTGTTTATCTTTTCAGTCGATTTGCCCTCTGTTCAGTGAAATGGAAGATTGGTGCACCGCCTCTGAACATATAGTATATTTTATCCAAAAACGTTTTCTTGTAGTAAGCCATATTTCGTGGTGGTGTTGACTGTACGTAGTAACCGTCACAAAAGAGGTTATGTTTTCGTGTCTTGAGTTAGGTCTGTTCATTTTTTCTTAGTTATAAGATATGTAGGTAATAAGATGTGTAATGATTTATACGAAAATTTTACAAAGGTGAGCCTCATGTCTGGTAATAGGTAATTAGATTTTGGGACAGATAGAAGTATAATATTTGGGGAGAAGTATAAGTCTGGGGGGTGGGGGGTTGGACAGAGAGTTAACCGTTTTGAGTACTCTCTTTATCTCTACTTATTCTGCTCTGTACATTTCAGTTATCTAGCAAACTTTCCAAGTGAAACTTTTAAATTCACTTTTAATTGACAGGTCAAACAAGATAATGTCGTTAATTTTTTTAGTAAAGTGTTTTGATTGCAGTAGCTTCCTCTGGCATAATGTGATTTTTACTTTAAGGGTCGGCAGATATTTTCCCTGTGTGGTGGTTGTTTTATTGTAATTTTATTTTGCTTTGATGTGCCTTTTAATTTTGGAAGGCAATGTGTGGCCTTCATCCTCCCATGAAAGTCTTCTGCTTAGTTTAAAAGCTTATGTTTTTAGGGTCCCATCAGACTATTGAAGATCGCGGCAACAACATTTAGGTACTGTGAGATTCACAGCCGATGGCCCGGTGTTATTCCGGAACAAAATTTGATCAACGTACATGACAAAGGTGACACTTTGTCACGGGATATCTTACATCCCTACCTAATTTTACACCGTATTCTGTATTACGAAAGTTGCATAATTCTGGTGATTATAAGAGTAACACCGACTTCTTGTAGACATCACCAGCAAACTCAGAGGAATGGCTTTCGAAGGTATAATGACGTAACTTATGACGTCATTATCTTGCCTCCTCCTCGATGGATAATTGTCTGTTCGTGAAAAAGTCTCCACCTCTGGCAACAATGAAATACAACCAATGCTCCTTGTTTACACTTTGTAGAAATGTTAGTAGTAGTAGTAGTAAATGAGGTCGAATGCTGGAATCCTTGAAGAAAAGGGTTTCCACAAGTAATTCGAGGAATTACTTCCTATCACTATTTCTCCATTGAAAAATTATATAATCAATAAATTAACAAAGTAAAGAAAACTTTGGCATTCGTCGTAACTCCATTGATATTTTTCCTAATATGACGGTGACGATCATTGATTTTAATGTGTTATTTGTTTTTCTATATGTTACTTTTAGAAGGAAAATATAATGGATGGGATATAAAATTTTATAGCAAATGATAATCAAATATTTGGTTGTACGACCATAACTACGATGCTAGTTGGTAAGCATGTAAAATCTGCAGATTTTAAATATTAATAAGCAGTTTTAAAATTTGCTAAGACTAAGAATATATATTTACCATTAAGGTTTCAGAAGTTCTGCTGTAAGTTGCAATCTCAATTTTATAACGTTGTCAAAGAGCATTAAGCGAATAAGAAATGGTGGCCAGAGATCTCAAGAAACATTTTAAAACTCCTTTTTCCAGGTGGTATTTGCATTTGTGAGCCATTTTCCTTTGTCTAGGAGTCTTCAGGTTTTTGTTGGCTTTTGTTGCTTTTTTTCAAAATTTATCGTTCGAATTTTGAAACATTTTCATAGTGCTTGTAACTTTTCTTGGATTTTATTGCTCTCGTTTGTTAAGGAATTTGCCGTATAGTGCGCAAAAGAATTCGTCTAAGTGCTTTTGATCCTTTATTCTAATTTATTGCGTATGTATGTTAAAGAATCTGTCTCGATGCCCTTAATCTTTTATTGGAAGAAATAATTTCGAATTAGATAGTTTTCAAAAGGGGAGACGAATGGCTGTCATGATTTTTTTCAAATTTACTCTTCTTTGAACTGAGATGCGTAAGATAAATGCAAATTGTAGTTGGGTCACAGGGTTGAAGAGGTGGTATCTAGACGGAGAAGATGCTGCTACTTGGTATTTACCGGAGATTTTTGTTGTTTCTCAGAGGACATTCGTGGACGTCCCAAAAATACTTCTGGTATAATATATTCATGAACAACCGCATATAGCAAGTCGTTAACCGTTAAAGTTTCTATTTCCCAGTCGTGGTTGGCTATTCGTAGATCAACAGTAAATCGGTAACAAACTGCCTTTTCTTATGAACATTTTTTTTGGCTCTAATACCGTTCGAAGGGTAGAAGGGCAGAGAACTAAATTCCCCGCCGTCTGTAAGAATGTTAAATCCCGGGAACAGAGCTTGAGAACTACTTAAACTCTTTTGCTAGGAAGTTAATATATCTTTATTGTCCGTGGTCTTGTGAGTGAATTTTGTTTTATGAATATCATAAAACTATCACAGAAGTAAATTACAAAGAGTTGTTCTTCTTAGTGTCTGAATGAAAATCGGCTACCTAATTCCCTCTTGCTACTAGATGAGAGATTATTATTAATATTATTATTATTATTATTATTATTATTATTATTATTATTATTATTATTATTATTATTATTATTAATTATTAATATTATTATTATTATTATTATTATTATTAGGAAGTAGACCTTCTCTAAGGATTGTACCATTAACGATAATAGCTGTTTTTACGGCATTCATTTTATAGTCTTCTCCATTCTTCTTAATATCTTTTCATCAGCGTGTAGCTGGTGTATCAGATCTCCAAAGGACATGAAAAGTTTTCTTGTTGTTTCAGCTTTATTACCTCTGACGTTTCAAACGCGCTCTGGAGATTATTTTCAAAGAGTTGAGTGGATTGACATACAAGTTGCGTGGGTATATATAGCAAGTGGGGGTGGGTGTAATAATATTTTTATTATTATTATATATAACAATCTCTAGTAATAACATGAGTATTCAGTACAGAATTGGAATCCACAGGAATGTTGTAGGAGGACGTTAAATACATATGGATTGATAAAGGAAAGCTCGGAGCTTTTCGGGAACCTACTCATCTCCCATTTCCAACTTTTTTTTTCTTTTTAGAGTGACTGAGAAGTAGATTGTCGAATGCTCCCGTCTTCATCAGTTTTAATTAATTACAAGCACAATGTCAAGAATTTCCTCGATAGAGTAAAAAGGATTTTTAAAATTACTTGATCTATCGGCAGACGTGATAAAACAACTTAATATTTTTATTTAATCTTCTTAGGTCTCTCTCTCTCAATATTTTTACGTAATGTTTATCTCTCTCTCTTTCAATATTTTTATGTAATCTTCTGAGGTTTCTCTCTCAATATTTTTATGTAATCTTCTTAGGTCTCTCTCTCTCTCTCTCTCTCTCTCTCTCTCTCTCTCTCTCTCTCATGGCAACTTTTTCCATCACCGTCATCACTCTAGAGGGGATAACTCATTTCTGTCTCCTGAGAGTATTTCTTCTTGTCCGAGGATTATCCTTACTCTTTTAAGAAACCTTATTTGGAGGGTATATTTTTATCAACTAAAGGGAGCGGAGGGATGGGCAGAATAACCAAATTTTGGTCATTCTGAATTATAAAAATCTTAGTTGAAATATCGTTGAGAAGTGCAGCTCAGTTATTGTGCAATTTTTTATGTTTAGAATTAACTGAAGAAATCGTGCATTTCGTTGGGTATTAAAATCTACTTTCGTTGAAAGTCCAGTATGATGAGTCATTTTTTGTAATATTTATATTTTGCAAGTCATAGGAGTTGTATGAAAAGATTCACTGATGCATTACGATATGTAAAGACGAGCTTCTTTATATGAATTTTTCTGATGAGATACAGTTCGGGGATCCTGAATTCCCTTTTCCCTCTGATTTGGTGTAGCATTTTTAAACTGATTTATTCTTCTTGTGCGGAATTCTGGGAGCTGAAAAATATGAAGATTAGGTTTTCATCCTTTCCCCTCTTTTAAGATTCCCCCAAGTTTCAAAGAAAGACTGAATCAGGTTTTTTAGGAAAGCTTTGAGTTTTAGAGTTACTGTGTATTAGTTATTTGTGAAAATGTAGGCAAGGGGGTTTTGTTTAATGCTGGTTTTTCAGGGGTTAATAACGAGATGCATTTTATTTCGTGGTTATATGAAATTTAGAAAGAGAAATGGTTCGAATTACTATACTTTTTGATTGGGTGAAATTCGTGAGATAGGTTATGATTAATCGGAATTATTATAAAATTACTGAACGCGAGAATTAATTCAAAAGGATGATTCGTTTTGAATTATATACAGTTCATTATAATTTGATTATAATTATTTTCATATTCATTAAAGCTTGGTGTATTCTGCCATTACTGATATTTCATTCGAAGTGAAGATAATAGTTGTAGCCGCTGTGATGATACTAAAACGGCAATACCTTTTTTATCTATCTTGTTTTACGTCCTTTTTCATATTCTGTTTTGTTAATGAGCTTAAGAAACTTGAAAGATGTCATTCTTGTTTAACGTTTTTGCTCTCGTCTAATTTTGCTTAGAAATTAAACTGAATTTCTGTTTCAAGATACGATTTTATTTGCTGAGAAATCTTCGTGCAACCTCAGCTCATTACCGTTGGTGTGGAGAGCGTCTTTGTATCTATTCTCATGGGGAAAGTGTCTTCATTACGTCATTAGATTCACCTTGATAGGAAGAAGTAATGGGAAAGAATATTGCCATCATCAGAAATGATTTCCCTGCGGAAAAGTAAGATTTTTTAAAATTTTTATTTTAGGCGAAATTGAACGAAACTCTTACGTTTGTAATTTGTAACATTCACGAAATACGTTGCACATTTTTTGGAGCTCTCTTTTCTTTTATAGAAAGGGTTCTTAGGTTTACCATCAGTTTTATTGATTTATAAAGTAAAATTCCTTCAAATAGAGTAACAATAATCTTTTATTTATTTTACGCACTTTTACAGCAAAATGTTTATGACAGTTTCAGGGATAGTGTGGGATTCGTTAAAACACAGTAGTATTATTTGTACAAAAAGGAATTTCTATATGTCAGTTAATTATGGGATATAAGCCCGTTAGGTTCGGAATAAACCCAGAGGATATAGCGGTTTCATTTCATTTAAAAAATAATCAGGAAAGATATGGGTCATCAAATGCGGTTTCCATTAACTTTGGTGTAGATTAATGTTTTAGTTTTAATCAAAGCGCCTCCAATTATATCTACCGTATGAAAAAACACGAAATTCCCTAAACACCTTGCCATGCATATCAGTTTTTACTGTGGTTGGTAATACATTTATTACTGAAAATGATGGAATTCTGATTTTTGCACTTTAAACATCTTTGTATTCGATTTTTCCTCTGCGATAAGTATTTTCCCA
Source organism: Macrobrachium nipponense (assembly GCF_015104395.2). NCBI lineage: Eukaryota > Metazoa > Arthropoda > Malacostraca > Decapoda > Palaemonidae > Macrobrachium > Macrobrachium nipponense. The sequence continues at coordinate 62,270,205 of NC_061088.1, forward strand.
CGGAATCTAAGTAAGATTTTTTGTACCTTTGGCAGGGTATCGTGTATACGACAATATCTTCAAGTATTTTTTATTTCTCAATAACATTGGTGACCCTTGGTCTGATTGTATTCCCGAACTAAAGGCAAAAATATTTTCTCTCAAGTTTCATATTTTGCAGATGTCATCCTCTTATGGGATTTGGAATTTATTGATGTATGTTTATTTTAACCTTTTTGTGTCTACATAGGAATGTCGACTCTCCTTTATGAACTGGTTTTACTCTTTCAATCAAAAATCATTATTCTTCTGTATCTCCCCTGGTTTACTATATAATATATATAATATTATATATATATATATATATATATATATATATATATATATATAATACACACACATATGTTTGTGTGGATATCTATTTATATATATATATATATAATATATATATATATATATATATATATGTGTGTGTGTGTGTGTGTGTGTATATATATGTGTGTGCGCGTTTTGTCTATAATCAGGTAACTTTGAATAAATTTCCTTTCAAGTGGTGGGCCATAATAGGTATTGTGTGGGTTCTGCTGCCTTGGGGAGTGCCTTTGGTATAGTAGAAGCGTATTGCATGTTCTCCTTTGATGGAGAAAATGTCCTATAATACTGAAGGAGCCTCGGTCTCTTAATGCCAGCAGCGGTCACATACTTTATGGGACACAGAGTTCTGGTCATTGCTGCCATTGTATCTCTCTCTCTCTCTCTCTTTCTCTCTCTCTTTCTCAGACAGTGTAATTAGTCTACTCCCATGTTTTTCTTCCTTCTTACCCTCAAACTTGTTCAAGTGACATTTGTTAACCCCTCCTTCCTCAAATTATTAACTGGTCTGGACAATATATGTAGAATTACGTTTCACAGTTTCCTGAGTTTATATTGAACTGTGACTTAGTCAGTCTGACAGTTGATGTTATGGAAAATACATTTATTGTTGGTTGTACTGCTGAGGTTTATTGCAGATTTCCAAATTTATTACTTAAAATCTTTTACTTTTTACCATGGCTTAATTCCATATTTAGTTTAGAAGGCTGAAATTAATTGATATTACTTTTTTCCCTCAGTTACAAAAAAATTATTTTACTATTCAAATTCTGTCTCTCTTTGTGCACACCACACCATGTTTGTGTGTGTGTGTAATATATATATATATATATATATATATATATATATATAATATCAGAGTGCGTATTCCCACGGTTCAGTGACAATAACTATGAGAGTGTGAACACCGTGCGGTGGTTTTGAGGCGACGGTATTACCGCCGCGTTCGCTAATGGTACTTAACGATGTTGACTCTCCAAAATAGATGCTTTGTATATTCAGTATAATAATTGTCATAAAATGGGAGGGAGAAATCTCCTATTTCACGGACCTGTCCTCGGCATTTATGTTCTTCTTTGTTTTACTGTTTATATGTTAGAATTATTGGAATTAGGCTATTATATTCCAGCTATCCTTAATATTCTGATTTGTTTCCTGTGTAAGTAAAATAGAATTACTGAAATTACTATGAGATTCAGGGCCTCTGTAACACGGTTTTTTCGCGATAACTTTTTATCTATGCATTTCATAAATATAACGCTTATTCAGAATACGTGTTATATCTACACATAAATTTTGATTGTATTCTGCATTACGCAGGTTGAATAAATTTGGTACTTATAATGTAAAAGTAACTTTTTTTTGAAGACGGGCCAACTTACTCAGAGAAAAGGTTTCGAACGCACTCGTTACGTAACTTATGACAGCATTTCTTCCCTCTTTCTCGATGGATGATTGGCTATACGTAACGAAGGCTAAACCTCTGGCAACAATGACATACAAATTTAAATACAAGCAAAGCAGTACACCTTTATGAACTCTGGAACCTCTCCACTGATAATTGTCATAATGAACAAACCAACAAAATATGTTAATAAATACAAAAACACTTCGATTATTAGTCTAACTCCCAAAATAGGTTTCCTAAGAAATTACAGTCTACTTTATAGGTCACAATCAGATTGACAAGATGTGGGGAATAGTAGGTAATTTTCAAAAACATAGTAGACAAGCTTGATTTGATAACTGCTATATCCAATGTCAAGCAATTTTTATTCATTGGCTATCTACCTATTTACTGAAAAAAAAAAAATAGCCGGTACCGTATATTAGCTTTAAACCTTCACCAATAATTATCGTCAGAATGATGACTTCATGAGGCTCCACCCACTTTCGCCTCGTTATAATTATGGATAACACTGAAGGCTACCATGGGCATTGTTGGATTAGAAAATTTAACTTCTGGCTATAAAAACTAATTCCTCGAGTAGTTGGAAGAAGTGCTAAATGATATTCAAGGATCCCAGCAGTTGGCCTAAACGTTAAATTCATGTATATTACTGGTATACTGTTGCGGCACTACTGCTACAGTAGTATTACTATGCAAGCACTGTAGAAAAATGCACACTTGTGCGCATTTTGTTTTTTACATATTATATGTATAGAGTTTGGTTGTGGTTTTTATGTTAATATTTGCTCAGGAATAGCTATTTTTTTTATATTAAAAGCAAATGCATTTTATTTGCATCCCTAAATACCTCTTAGGACAATTAAAAGTAACGAGCCATTCCTGAACCATATATTTAAGTTTGCCAGGTTGTTCGCCACCTAACACCAGGCTTAGAAACCGTTGTCGGCAGCGAGCGACCTGAAGAAGGCAGTACGGAGACCTCAGCGTAAGCTACAGGACCAGATCAGTCTTCTCCGGATTTGAAAATTATTACAGCCAAGAAGCAATGGCTGCCACAAATTAATTTGAGGACCGTGGCTCTGGTCGTAATTTCTCACGGATGAATGTCATCGACTTGAACACCTACTACTCAAGAGCTCTACAGTAGGCTTCCATCATCACCACTACCTTCGTCACTGCTTTATTATGGACCTAAATGACTGGCTATTTGTTGAGGTAAGGTTTGCAATATGTACGGTGCATTTGCTTTGCAAACTTTTAACGATAGTTACGTTATTAGTATAACTAGTGTCTAGCAACCAAACCCATATATATATATCATAAAGTCGGAAGGTGTCTTATATTACGTTAACTTTTGTCATTCATGCAGTCATCACTTAAATTTATTTACATTTTTTTTGAACGTTAAGGACACTGTAAGGAGTTATTTAGATAAATTTTATTTGATATGAAGTTTTATATTTCCGTATAGTTCACTTAACGTACAAGATTTTTTTTCAAGACTAAGCAACATATATGCACATTCATGTTTGTAGCCCCTTGCATTTCAAGTTTTATAATGTTACGTGTAATGGGTTACAGATCCTTCTGATGTTTCGGAAAATAAGGGGCAATAGTGCGGACCGAATGCAGGTTCTCTGACGGATAGAGCGAGAACGTCCACGCTAAGTTTACAAAGGTTTTGCAACTCTACAGGATCATCCTATTTCGCCAGTCATATCCTTATTGTCAATTGTCTAGTTTTTTCAGTTTTTGTAAATTAAAATAATTTGTATAACATATTTTTGCTTTACCTTTATGTTAAATTGCTCTTTGTGTAACTGCTTTTCGAAAATGGCGACGAGGATGGGATTGGTTGCGAGGTCCATTGCCTTGAGTATTTTTTTTGTTGACATTCCTTGAGCAGGTTGCGTTCCAGAGTCACGGCACTCTCAAAATATTTCCCTATATTATATTTAGTTTTATAGAGTTCATTTAATTTTTCGCAAGATGCCGCCAAAGAGTATTTCGCGTAGTTCTCGTGCAGCCCTAAGGCAGCAAGTTACCAAGAAGTGTAATTTGATAGAAAATGTTTATTTCTTCGATGTCTGTAAGCGATGCTAAGGAGCATATGAACGTATTGTTGGACCTTAAAGAAAAACTTGACAAAGTGAATAAAGAGGTTTTAAATGAAATTTGGGGATAGCGCAGGTGAATTCGCGGATAGCGATAAATGGTGAGTGAGGAAATGGATACTTGGCGGTTTGTTTATGACGATCGTTTGAATAAGTGTCTTTCTCTCCTTAAGACCACGGTGTCTCCTTCGGATCGTTCGCGTCCTGAAATTTCACAGCTTAAATTGCCTGAACTACCTTTACCGACATTTGCTAATAGGGAAGGTGAGGATATTTCGAAGTTTTTGCGAGAGTTTGAAGCGACTGTAGATAAGTATGATCTTAGTACTCACGTTAAATTTACCCTTCTTACGAGACAGCTTTCAGGTGACTCGCTTAAACTAGTAAGTTCTCTAGATTGTAGTAATCGTTCGTATGAAGAAGCTAAGAAATTATTACAGAAAGCGTTTGCAGATACTTTGTCTCAACAATACAGTGTTATTAAGCAGTTATCGGAGTTAAAGTTGACTTATCAGAGTGATCCATATGACTTTATCAGTAATATGAGAATTATTTGTAGTTAATTGAGGCTTAAACATAGATAGAGACATAGTTTTACAGTTTTTCATATGGAATGGATTTAATGACTGTTTCAAGAATCAGTTAATGCATATTACTGGCTCAAATAAACCCTCGTTGCAGCAAATAGATGAACATATCTTTACTGCTTTAGAGAGATATAAAGACATATCTAAGAAATTCAATGTTAGACAGGGAAATAATGTTCAGAGAAAGGTTGTTTCAAAGGATGTGTCGAAGTAAAGTTGTTTAGCTTCTGCTGTTGATGGTAGCGTTGAGAAATCCAAAGTTAAGGAATGTTCTTTATGTTTGGCAGATGATAAAGGAGACGTTGATCACCCAATTTATAAGTGTTCGGTATATGTAACTCCACAGAGTAAAATTGAAAAACTAAAACAGTTGAATTGTTGTACAAACTGTACTTATGATTCTCATAAAACTTCAGATTGCAGGTTTAAGTTTAACAGTAAATGTAGATATTGTAACAAGTGGCATTTCAGCTATCTTTGTAAATTTCGTAACGACCCAAAAAGGTAATGCTATAACCCTAAAAGTGATTCTGATAACCACGAAGTGAGTAACCAAAAGGTAAAGGTGAATAGTAAAGAGAAATCTAACTCTAATTCTGTTGTTTCTAATTTAACTTGGTCTGATTTGGGAGTTTTGAGAATCTCTTGTAACCCGGTGACTGCTATGCCTTCTTTTTCGTTGAATGACTCTGGGGATAGAGGTATAAAGGATTCGGGGAGTCAAGTAACTTTTGTAGAGGAAGATTGGGCTAAGAGTATGCAGTTTGAAGTGGTTGATCCGAATTATTCTTTGGTAGTGAATGGTATTAATTCTTCAAAGCCGTTAGCTACTGTGGTATACAAGGTCAAATTGAGTGAAAATTGTTTTACGCTATTGCTATAAAGTCCATTAATTTGAAATTAGTATTGCCAGGTGTATCTGAGGTAGCTCAAACCTTTAAAGATAAGGGCTATGTATTAGCTGACAAAACTTTGCATCTATGTAGGGACAAAATTGAAGATATAAAATTGCTTTTGGGAAATGATAACTCTCATTTAGTACCTCAGAAGGATGTGCTGTTTGGAGGTAGTTCTGAGGTGTTTCCCTCGGTCTACTTGGATTCACCCTTAGGAGTGATGCTAGTAGGTGACATTGAGAGGTATAAGCAGAATCTTGCTCTATTACCAGACAGGATAAAGCATTCTTCTGAAGTTTGTATAAATGGTGATTGTTCCCTTGAAGTGACGGCATTTTCGATACAGATGGATTGTTCTTAGATTCTGTAGAGAAATTTAAGTTTCTGCTTATGTTAATATTTCTTTGTTTTAAAAATGATAAGGGTCAGATTGTTGAAACGGAACTGAGAAAGCAGCAGAAGAAATTCTTTCCTCAAAGGCAGAAACTGTTTTAAACAGTGATTCTAAAGTGTACGACGAAGACTTTATGGAGGAGAACAGGAAAGTAGTAGAATTTGCTTTAGAAAATACCTTTAGAGATAGTGAAGGAAGGTTTGTTATGCCTCTGTTATGGAATGGGATGGGAAAGTAGCTCATTTGCTTGGAAAGATTCAAAGTTTGTCAAAAGCAATATTAAAGTCAAATTTTAAGAAATTTAGTAAAAAGGATAATGCTTTACATATGATTGATGAGGTTTTTAAAGAACAGGAACAGCTAGGCATTATAGAGAGAGTGTCTAACCACGAGCAATTCTTGGAGGATAACCCCCAACATAGCTTTCTACCTCACATGCCAGTGTTCAGAATGGACCATGAGTCGACAAAGTGTCGTAATGTATTTTTGTCCAATTTGTGTGAATCTGACCCAGGTAAACCTATAACATTATCACATAATCAAGCAATTTTTGCTGGTCCTTGTTTGAATAAGAAGATTTCAACTTCTATTTTACAGTTAAGGTTTAATGAAAAGTTGATATGTTTTGATATTAAAAAGGCATTTCTGATGATTAAATTGGTGCCTTCAGATCAAAGTAGGTTACTCTTTTATTGGTATAGAAATGTATCTAAAAAGGACTATTCCTTAATTGTTTATAAACATTGTAGACTACCATTTGGTTTGCCATGTAGTCCAGCTTTATTAATTGTTAGCACTTTAAAATTTTGATGTTAGAGGTCCAAGGTGACAATATTGATGTGAAGGAATTGAAGAAAGAGTATATAACTTAGATTACATGGATAACTTGGCTTTCACAACCAATGATGCTGAAAAGTTGAAATGGGCCTGGCCATAAGAAACTTAAAAGTATATTTTCTCCCTATCAATTTGAACTACAGCAATTCATAACTAATGATGACTCTCTGCAGCAACAAATAGATGAAGGTAAGGAAAAGACTCCTACAAAGGTAAAATTGCTTGGGTTGATCTGGGACAGAAGTAGTGATACTCTGTCGACAAGTAAATTGGTACTTGATAAGGATGCAACAACCAAAAGACAGATTTTAAGTTCAATTGCAGCCAATTTTGATGTGTTCTCATTTTATGGTCCCTTATTAAACAGGGCTAGATTATTTATGCATTCGCTACAGTGCAGCAAAAGAAGTGGATGGGACGATACCCTATCGGATGATGAATTACGAGAGTGGACTAATATTTGCAAGCAAGTGAATGGTGTTCCTGAAATTCCAGTGAAGAGATTTGTTGGTCGTAGGAATGATCCTTTCCAACTGATTGCTTTTTGTGATTCTAGCAAGCATATATATGGAGTTGTACTCTTTATCAAGAACTTGAGAACAAAGGAGGTAAGTTTTCTTCTATCAAAAAATAGAATAATTGGGCGCCAGTTAGAACTAAAGTTTATCCCTTTCTCTTGAATTTCAATCTCTTGTGCTTGGTACGGAAACTGTTGTTGATATTTATAAAGAACTCTGTGGTTCAGAGAGTGTATCTCCCATTAACATAACAAAGTTGGTAGTATTCTCAGATAGTGCAGTTGCACTGAGCTGGCTAAATTCTCGAACAAATAGGTTTGATAAATTAAGGAAACTAAGTATTTTTATTATGAACAGGTTGCACAGAATCGAGAATTTATGTGAAACTGTCCCTGTGACTTTCAAATTTTGTACAGGTATGATAAATCCTGCAGATTGTACTACCAGGTCCTTGTCTTATAAGAGGTTGATAAAATCAAATTTTTTCACAGACCTGATACCATTCAGGATATCTTGGAAGATGACCATTTGGATGTAACAATCCCAAATCCTTTAACCAACGTGCTTGAAGTTTCAGAGGGCCAGTGTGAGATAAGGAGTGTGACAGAGCCAGAGATGGGAGATATTTTAAATTCAACAATTTCAAGTTCCAGTTGGCTTCATTTGATTTCTGTCTACAAATATGTACTGACTTTCATAAACAATGTCAAACTGAAATTGAAGAACAAATCTGGCAAGTATGACCATTTTGAAGTTTTCAGTAATGAAGAAATTTCTTTGAAAGCATGGCAGATGATCATTTTGCATGATCAACAGCAAAATTTTCCTGAAGTTTTTAGATATTTCAGAGAAAGAAACCCTCAAATTAGAGATATTCCCAACATAGTGAGTCAACTGAATTTATTCATTGATAAGAAATCTGGTTTACTAAGAGTTAAAAGTAAATTTTGTAAGTGGAGAGACTGTAAATATGAATTCCCCATTCTTTTGGCTAAAAACAGTAAATTGACCGAAGAAATCCTAAACAAATTTCATGTTAAGTTAGCTCATTCTGGAATATATGCACATTCATGTTTGTAGCCCCTTGCATTTCAAGTTTTATAATGTTACGTGTAATGGGTTACAGATCCTTCTGATGTTTCGGAAAATAAGGGGCAATAGTGCGGACCGAATGCAGGTTCTCTGACGGATAGAGCGAGAACGTCCACGCTAAGTTTACAAAGGTTTTGCAACTCGACCAGGATCATCCTATTCGCCAGTCATATCCTTATTGTCAATTGTCTAGTTTTTTCAGTTTATTTTGTAAATTAAAATAATTTTTATAACATATTTTTGCTTTACCTTTATGTTAAATTGCTCTTTGTGTAACTGCTTTTCGAAAATGGCGACGAGGATGGGATAAGGAGTGTGACAGAGCCAGAGATGGGAGATATTTTAAATTCAACAATTTCAAGTTCCAGTTGGCTTCATTTGATTTCTGTCTACAAATATGTACTGACTTTCATAAACAATGTCAAACTGAAATTGAATTGAAGAAACAAATCTGGCAAGTATGACCATTTTGAAGTTTTCAGTAATGAAGAAATTTCTTTGAAAGCATGGCAGATGATCATTTTGCATGATCAACAGCAAAATTTTCCTGAAGTTTTTAGATATTTCAGAGTAAAGAAACCCTCAAATTATTAGAGATATTCCCAACATAGTGAGTCAACTGGAATTTATTCCATTGATAAGAAATCTGGTTTTACTAAGAGTTAAAAGTAAATTTTGTAAGTGGAGAGACTGTAAATATGAATTCCCCATTCTTTTGGCTAAAAACAGTAAATTGACCGAAGAAATCCTAAACAAATTTCATGTTAAGTTAGCTCATTCTGGAATATATGCTACATTATCTGAGGCTAGGAAACAGTTTTGGATTCCTTGTAGTTTTTCTACTGTAAAGAAAGTCTTGAAAGCTTGTGTTCACTGCCGTAGATTTAACAGTAGAACTATAAAATTAAACCAGTCTCCATATAGGGAATTTAGGGTTTCTCCTCCAACCATACCTTACAGGTACATTTTCATAGATTATTTCGGACCTTACTGGGTATATTGGATGGGTAAGAAATCAAAAGTTTGGATATATAGTATCACTTGCTTATGGTCGAGGGCCATAAATCTTAAGGTATGTGTAGACCTTTCAGAGATTTCCTTTTTGAGAGCACTGCAGCTCCATTGTTTCGAGTTTGGGGTACCTGAACTCTTGTTTAAGTGACCAAGGTTCACAGCTAACTTCGGGTGCTAGGACTGTTGAAAACTTTCTAAATGATAAGGACACATTATCTTATTTCAGGGAGAACAACATAAAACCTTTGAGTTTCCAGCAATACTATAAAGGTCACAGTGAACTTGGTTCTTTAGTGGAATCGTGTGTGAAGATGGTTAAGAGGCTTATTGAAGGTTCTGTTCGGAACATGGTCCTAGAATATTTAGATTTTGACTTTGCTGTCCAAAATATTGTACACTTAGTTAAATCGTCGTCCAATGCCTTTAAAGAATATTGCGAAGCAATGATGGGACTGAACCTGTACCCTCTCCTATAACTCCAGAAATTTTAGTTAAAGGACACTAATTAAATTCCTTAAATATTATTCCCCATTTACATCCTTTACCTAGGGCAGATGATACTTGGGTTCCTGATATATCTCCCATTGCCCATGTGAAGGACAGTCACAGAAAGTTACGAAAGGCTAGGGAAAGTATAATAGAGATATATAATAACGAGTTTGTTGTGCAGCTTGTGAACCAAGCAACTGATAAACGAGGTAGATACCAACCTGTTAATCATAAGCTATTGGAAGTTGGAGACATTCTCATTAAAGAACCCCTTCTCAAACCTACTAATTTTCCAATGGGTATTGTTAAAGAGATAAAAGTGAACTCTTTGGGTGAAGTAACTGGTGCAACTGTACTCAAAGGAAAAAGTAGGGAAGAAACTAAAAGGCACGTTTCCTCTTTGATTCCATTACTTTACAAAAGGGAAATTGAGGCTAAATTTAGCGATAAGGTACAATCAACATGTGATGGTAAGCAGAGTAAGGAAGATGTAGTTAAGGAGAGACCTAAGAGGCAAACTGCAATAATTGGGAGGCAAACTGCAATAATTGGGAAAGAGAGGGTAAAGACACTATTTGAGGATGATTTAGCGTAATCATTTATCTATATTTCCATTCAATTTTTCTTAGAAAATTGAATCCCCTCGTGGGAGTGTAGAAAAATGCACACTTGTGCGCATTTTGTTTTTTACATATTATATGTATAGAGTTTGGTTGTGGTTTTTATGTTAATATTTGCTCAGGAATAGCTATTTTTTTATATTAAAAGCAAATGCATTTTATTTGCATCCCTAAATACCTCTTAGGACAATTAAAAAGTAACGAGCCATTCCTGAACCATATATTTAAGTTTGCCAGGTTGTTCGCCACCTAACACCAGGCTTAGAAACCGTTGTCGGCAGCGAGCGACCTGAAGAAGGCAGTACGGAGACCTCAGCGTAAGCTACAGGACCAGATCAGTCTTCTCCGGATTTGAAAATTATTACAGCCAAGAAGCAATGGCTGCCACAAATTAATTTGAGGACCGTGGCTCTGGTCGTAATTTCTCACGGATGAATGTCATCGACTTGAACACCTCATACTACTCAAGAGCTCTACAGTAGGCTTCCATCATCACCACTACCTTCGTCACTGCTTTATTATGGACCTAAATGACTGGCTATTTTGTTGAGGTAAGGTTTGCAATATGTACGGTGCATTTGCTTTGCAAAACTTTAACGATAGTTACGTTATTAGTATAACTAGTGTCTAGCAACCAAACCCATATATATATATAATAAAGTCGGAAGGGTCTTATATTACGTTAACTTTTGTCATTCATGCAGTCATCACTTAAATTTATTTACATTTTTGAACGTTAAGGACACTGTAAGGAGTTATTTAGATAAATTTATTGATATGAAGTTTTATATTTCCGTATAGTTCACTTAACGTAAAAAGATTTTTTTCAAGACTAAGCACATATATGCACACTTTATGTTTGTAGCCCCTTGCATTTCAAGTTTTATAATGTTACGTGTAATGGGTTACAGATCCTTCTGATGTTTCGGAAAATAAGGGGCAATAGTGCGGACCGAATGCAGGTTCTCTGACGGATAGAGCGAGAACGTCCACGCTAAGTTTACAAAGGTTTTGCAACTCGACCAGGATCATCCTATTCGCCAGTCATATCCTATTGTCAATTGTCTTAGTTTTTTTCAGTTTTTGTAAATTAAAATAATTTGTATAACATATTTTTGCTTTACCTTTATGTTAAATTGCTCTTTGTGTAACTGCTTTTCGAAAAAGCACTAATACCCCACCCACATCTATGTATCGTTCCGCCATTCATAAAGTCTTTGGGTTTCAGAGTCGATGGAGTTTGTCTGGTGGATGGGCGGGGCAACATATCGTCAAAAGGTGTTTGTTTACCTTGCTTACGTAATGAATGTTTTTCGACTCTTGGCTAGTAATCATTGGCCATGGCGTCGGCTAGATCCTTTTTACTCTATAACAATTAAAACTATCGGGTTTAGGTTATTGATAATGCTGACAAAATTTGTGTGTGTGGTTGTAAAATATACATATGTCAACTTTCAGCTACATCCGATGCTTTGACAAGGAGCCAAGTCCAAAAAACCGTGTTACAGAGACCCCGAATCTCATAGTAGGCTACTCAGCAAGAAGGCATCCGTAATGCTCATTCAATTCGCCACAACATATCTTTGCGAATCTGGATTTTCTGACATTGCGACCATTAAAACGAAGTCCAGAAACAGTCTTAACTTTGGGAACGATATTCGCCTTGCTGTGTCCAAGACGGAGCCGGACATAAAAGGACTCGTCAGACAAACCCAACAGCAAGTGTCTCATTGATTGTATTGCTTAGAAAAATGTTTACTTTGATTTATCTTTTAAGACTGAGGAAATACATTTCATAAAACGTAATCGGCATTTTTATTGAAGGGCATGGGGCCACGAATGTCAAGCGACTTGGTAAGGGGGCCATGGGACATCAACGGTTGAGAAACGCTGGTATATGCTAACTCCGAAGAACGTTTTCAGTCGTGTTTACAGACTTTAGAAAAAGAAGATTCCGGGTTGTTTCAGTATTTCTTTCAAAACTGGCTTGTGTGCAGACATAACTGGTTTTTGACTGTTTGGTTGTTCGTCTTGGTCAAATCTCGTTACTCAATTTTCACCCTGTTCCCTTCGTTACTCAATCCACCCTACTGTAACCTCTTTCCCCATATCTCAGGATTTGTATGAAACTCTTCGGAGTTTTTATAACTTGGTAGGTTGGGCAGAATAATTTAATAACTCTAGGGGTTTTTCATACCTTCTTTGGCTCGACAGGATATCAATTTCATTAGCTACAGTCATAAATGGTTATAATTTATGTCCAAACTAGAAAGTATGAAATAACGAAAATAAATTAAGACTCCGCTGTCATTAAAACGCTTTAAAAATTAAAAAAAAAAATTTTGACGCCTGGATTTTCTTACAAGTAATCATGTGTTCAAAAATAAAAGCAAGGGCTCCAAACGTGGAAAGAAATGCTACAAGAAATTTAGAAAATATATTTCTTTTCTTGTAGCACTTCCTTCCATGTTAGGCGCCCATGCTTTTATTTCAGTAGACAATAATTATAAGAAAATCCTGCTGTCTCAGATTTTTTTTTTTTTTTTTATTTTTTTTTTTTTTTTTTTTTTTTCTTTTTTTTTTTTTTTTTTTTTTTTTTTTTTTTTCATTTTTTAAAGCGTTTAAATGAAAGCGGGGTTTAAAAATTTTTTATTTGTTTATTTTATACTTTTTAGTTTAGACAAATTATAACCGATTTATGATTTGTAGCTAACGAAACGATATCCTGTCGAACCAAAATAAGGTCTTTAATCTGCCACTTTTTAATGCATTTTAATGAAAGCCTGTTTATAAAAATGTATATGTATTTTTTAATTATATAGTGTACTCTGAAGTAGATTAATAACTTTTCCTAATACCAGTATGGATGGTATTGATATCTGAAGAGGGTATTAATTCAACTATTCACTTATTCCTATTTTTTATTCGGTTGATTGTCATTTAGTAAGTTTGGCAAATAAACATATCGTTCAAGGTGAATTTGATTTTTTTTTATTTTTTTTTTTTTTTTTTTTTTTTTTTTTTTTTTTTGCTGTTGAAGGTCGAAGGAAATGTGGAGATTAGGCCTCGCGAATTTCTTCGAGCAAGAAACCTTTAAATTTGCCTCGCTATTCGTGTGGTGGAAGAACGATAAGCGGAACCCATTGTTGCAGTGTGAATTCCAAATGATCTGTGAGACGTGCAGAATTGGACTAACCGAACAGAATTTTCTCTCTCTCTCTCTCTCTCTCTCTCTCTCTCTCTCTCTCTCTCTCGTTGTTGTTTCCTTATCTGGGTAACCATGGTGGCATGTAGAAGTAATGCAATTCATATGACTTGTTCTTGGACGAAGTTATTCTTTTATTTTATTTTCTTTATGCGTCGCTTCTTATTTCTTATTTCCTCGCGAACATTCAGTTGTGCGTATATGTGGTTTGGGTAAGTGGGTTGTGGTCCTTTTAGATTCGCATGAAACTTAATATACCTGGTTTACTGCATCTCAGATACTGAATTATTGGTTTTCATTGAAGAATATTAAGTAAATGAATCGATAGAGATGTATTGTTTTTAAAAATTGTTCCGTAAAAGTTATGTTAATTTTGGGGGCGATTTGTCAGACGTCAATTTCGTGTAAACTTTCCGACCACATTTTCCGACAGCATTTGAATTTATATCCATTAGAACATTTTGCAGTATTGTAATTATGATTTCGTGTTCTTTTCTCAGAGAAACTGAATAATCACGAAAAGTGAACCTTAAATTTTAATGATTTTACGCGGACATGGAATTATTTATAACATAATAAATAAGCGAATTGAAGAATTACTCGAAATTGTTGACAAAACCAGTTTCCATCCCTTGTCTTTTGGTGCATTGCGTTTAAAGGACGTTTCTTTAGTTTCTAAAGAACTGAAACCGATTCGGTTCATTTGACGTCCTTTAGTATTACATTATCAGTGTTATGAGTCTGAATAAACATTTAACGCAGTAGTTTTAATATTAGAATTCCTACTGTAGTCGCGTGAAATATCCTTTTCATTGATATGCTTTCCTGTTGTAAGAACAAAACGAAATACTCGGAGAATACGGATCCTAAAGGGCAAATGGGCCTCACAAATACCCTTGGGTCCTAGGGGACACCAGAAACTCCTGTAAGTTCTATAACTGCGCCAAATCTACCGCTGGACATCTTGAAGGGTTCTCATAGGAACGGTAGTGTACGAGTGGTGCCTTGGTTATAAAATGGAAATGATCGTACCAGGTCACTTTGTTTTGTATTCTAGTATTATGTGCATTGTTTGTTTGTTTGTTTTTTTCAAACACGTTGATATCATTATCGTTCATAGAGCGTGTTTCTATGTGTATCCTTCTGAACCAGTTTCCTCACATTGTATGAGTAGGGTTTCACAGAAAAAAATTGATTTGTATAAATTTACGAACAATTCACTTCTTGTTTAGGATTTCGAGGACT
>NC_061088.1:62287477-62312477 GCF_015104395.2 Macrobrachium nipponense
CTTTAGTATTATTGCATTGGAATTCTCATCCTGCCGTCATATTTCCTGGTTATTTTCCCAAATTTAAATGGTTGATTACGACATCACTTCCTCGTGTATTGAGACTCTTCCCTCTATCCGTTTTTATTCTGCCACTACTATTTGATTTTTTTTCTTCCTGACTTTGAAAAATTATGGACGAAACTCCACAGTAATTTCCGTTTCATCTGACGGCTTTGCGGATACTATATCAAGTCATTCCTCATTTCGTTTGGAAAAAACGGTAAAATTTTAGACAGTACGAAACCATTGATTACTGATGTCTTAAGCGTTATTCGACACTACTTCGAAACAGTTGAATTTCAGAAAATAAGAGATAACTCCCTTAGGGGGTAGTGCGGTCAGTGTACCTCATGCGGTGTACTGTAGGCATTACTTAAGGTTCTTTGCAGCGTTCCTACGGCCCCTAGCTGCAGCCCCTTTTGTTCTTTTGCCTGTACCTCCGCTCATATTCTGTTTCTTCCATCTAACGTTCCACCCTCTCCTAACAGTTGTATCATAGGGCAACAGCGAGGTTTACCCTTTTGTTACGTGTTTCAAACCTTTTTTCTGTCAATTTCCATTTCAGCTCTGAATGACCTCATTGGTTCCAGCGCTTGGCCTTCGGTCTAAATTCTATATTCTATTTTAGTCTATAAGAGGTAACGCATTTTTGTTTCGGTCACCTGAATTTCTTAGATCTTTCAGTGTTGTAATTATTAATAACCTTTAATCGTTATCAATGGAAGAATTGATCATTCATCGCCTGAATGAATGTGCGACGTTATTGCTGTTTGTTGAATTAATGACAAACCCTGGTTCACTCGTTGTTTTACTCATTTCATTTACTTCGGCTGCTGAAAAAAAGTGAACTCGTCTCATTGAGTGTTAACTTGCTTTTACTACGTCGTTTAATAGTTTGAGGAAAAAGAAAGAAAGACAATGTCGGTACAGCCATCACTGTCGGTACTACTGTTAAGGTTGAACAGAGCTGCTGTTTGTGAACTTATTATTCATACTTTTCAACTGTTATAATGGAATGCCTAAAAGGCTGTTAATTGACGACATTCTAATGGAATACCGTTCAGGATTTTAATTGCTACATTATGATGTGATGTCATTCATTTGGTTAATTGACTACATTATGATGTATAGGAAAGAAGTTCCGTTGGCAGAAGAGAGAAAAACAGGTATATTGAGAAAATTCAGTGGAATATAAATGAAAATAATGAAAAATCATAGTTTTGCACTTATCCAACATGATGTTTATGCAAAGGATGAGTCGGCTTCCTCATGCCCATGTGTCGAGGAAGGTATATATGTAGACGGCGATTAGCCCTCTGTTCACCCATCCACACATTGACCTGACCCAACGTCGCTTGACTCCACTGATTCGATGCACTGCTTGTATAATTAAGAAGACATTAACAGCTAAGAAAAGACTAAATACAAACAAGTAATAAATGCACCGAACATTCTTCGGCGCAATCGAGTTTTCTGTACACCGTATAAGGCTGTATGAAACTCTCAGTCACGGCCCGGTGGTGGCTCCTGAGTTGTTTGCACCTGCCTAGTGGTGCCAGACGCACAATCATGGTTAAATTTAAACCTTAAATAAAATAAAAACTAACTGAGGGCTAAGGTGGGCTGCAATTTGGTAGTCTTTGATGATTGGGAGGGTGGATGATGATCAAACCATCCTACCAATTTGCAGCCGCCCCCCTCTAGCCTCAGTAGTTTTTTAAAGATTCAGGGGCGGGAACAGACAAAATATGGACGACAAACAAACAGAAATTTCAATAGTTTTCTTTTACAGAAAACTAAAACTGATTTGGAAGATATAGTATTTTATATAGCAGTTGTTGTGTTTAACAACAAATTGTGTGAAAAGCGCTGGAAATTCTGAGAGAGTAACGTTTTAACCCCTGAATAAGCGAAATGACAGAATGCACTAAGGTTACATCGTCATTAGTAAATCTGTAGAGATAAAAAAAAAAGAAAAAAAGGAGACGATAACGCAACAGGTTCTTTTCGCGGTCCCTGACGTGTTAAATTTAGCTTTACTCTTTACGTTTCTGGGAATAACTTGATAATGGTTTGTAGATGCTTCAGTGTAGCGTCATCATTCTTCCAAAAACAGGGAAGGTTACTGTATCCATCGAAGAGAGTCATGACTCCACTGCTTCAGAGGAACTTCGTAACTCTGAAGCAGCCCGGCAGACGCTTTACCTGAAACATCCTGTTGGTTTGCGAAGAATACTTACGAATACCTGTCATTTTGTATAATGTTAATTAGTGTATATTCTAAGAGAAGTGCCGTTGGTATGACATCATTGACATTTGTTTATCTTTAAACAAGTAATGGAAATGTGCTGTAATTTTCACGAGGGCAAGAATAGCCCATTGTTAAAAATTGAAATGCAATTGATATTTTTGCAGTTATTTATGGAAAAGCGAGGGAAATCGGTGCGAGAAGAGCATTCGTGGTGCTTTTGCTTTTGTAGACTATTGAAGGTTGCTTTTGGGCGTTCACGTGTGTGACTGATGGTAAAACATATGATCTTTATCTTCCCCTTAATAAATTTAACTAATGTAGGTTAAAGTAGCGGGGCTTACTGGTGCTTGTAATAATTTCCTTTCTTGATGATGATCTAGTAGTCTAGCAGAGGGCACGAAGCAGATCAACAATGGCCCGAATGTATTGCATTTGGTTATATACTGTCTCATATCATTGTAGGAATGAGATCCTTGGAATCTAATTGGACGGTATTGCTTTCCCAGTCCAGAATGACAAACGGAATTTTATAATTCCCTTGCATTGTTTCCAGATTGGTATGACAAAGTATGGGATGTGATGGTCTCTTCCTTGAAAAATACTGTAACACCAAAACCGTCCGTCGCCTTCCAACATAAAAAAAAGAGAAGACGATACAAAAGAAATCAGACTACCGTCGAGGAGTACGACCAAAACACAGACATAGACAATAACTGGAAAGCCTTTCTAGAAGAATACACAGAAAAACGCAAATACTAACAAATGGCAACCCTCAGCCTAAGGTTCATCAGAGAAAATAAAAATAAAGTAAGAGAAAGAGACAAATAGCACAAATCAGTGAATCCACACCCAACACCTGAAGAAGCAAGAAGGCATAAGAAATGCAAAGATAAATGAGTATAAGAGAGTTGCATCAGTTTGTAAAGAAAACCTAAAAGAATTCTTTGCTCTTGTTAATAGTAGGAAGGCAATAGAAAATAGCATAGGACTCCTAAGAGACAATGGAGGAAACTTAGTGAACTCAGACTTGGAAAAAGCAGAATTATTGAATACGTTTTTTAATAGTGTTTCACAATTGACGACACTACCTCAATCCCTGAACCAGCTATTAAATATAAAGGGGCAGAACCATTTGACAAAATAATATTTACAGAAGACGACGTTAAAAACAAAATAGAAAAACTAAACAAGTTCAAATCTCTTGGCTCTGATGGGATTCATCCAAGAGAAATTAAAGAAAGAACATATAGTTCCTCACCTATATAAACTGTACAGAAAAACGGCAGAACAACGAAAAGCAGCTAAGGATGGAAACTTGGCGATGTGCCGGCAGTTTACAAAACAAGGTCCAAGAGAAGAGCCAGTCACTTACAGCTATACCAATCAGTCTAACGTCGGCCCCTTGTAAAATTTTTGAGTTCATAATTGCAGATCAAATTGTGGATCACATGATAGAAACAACCTTTTATTAAACAGTCAGCAGGGCTTCAGACAAAACAGATCCTGTCTGTCAAATCTCTTGGAGTTTTTCCATAAGATGCTTGGTATTTACGACAGTAATAGAGTAATAGATATAATCTACTTAGATTTCCAAAAGTCCTGTGACAAAGTTCCACACAAGAAAATTAAGACAAAAGTTACAGCTTTAGGAATTGTAGTTGAAACAGCAGACTGGATCGAAGACTGGCTAATTAATAGAAAACAGAGAGTCGTAATAAACGGTGAAGAATCGAAATGGCAGATGTAGCAATTGGAGTTCCTCAGGTTTCTGTCCTTGGCCCGCTTTTGTTTTTTATTTATATTAATGACATAGATATGGTATTACCTAACAGGATAGTAAAATTTGCAGACGAAACGAAACTAGGTGTAAATGCAGTTAGACCCAGAGACAGTAGAAAGTTTAAGAAATGATCTAAAGAAAATAGGAGAATGGTAAAAAAAAGATGGCAAATGCATTTTAACTTGGATAAATGTAAACTGTTACAAATAGGAACAAACAACCCTCGTGCCAACTACATGCTGCTTAGGAATGACATAAATAGTGTAGAAAAAGAAGAGTACCTTGGACTCATTATTACTAAGGACTTAAAATCCACAAAACAGTGTATAAAAGTTGAAAAGAAGGCACAGAAACTAGTGGGATATATGACGAGGCAGGTCAAATACAGAAACAAGGAAACGGTGCTGCAGCTCAACACATTAATAGTTCGACCTCATCTTGAATATGCAGTGCAGGTTTGGTCACCAACAATAAGGACATAAATAGATTAGAAGGGGTACACCCTAGAGTCACAAAGTTAATTCTAACCATCAGGCAAATAAGGTACCAGAGACGACTAGAGAACCCGAACATGTATGGATTAGAAACACGACGATTGCGAGGACAACTAATAGAGACATTCAAAATACTGAAAGGCACAGCAAAAGTAGGCAGTAACCTATTCACGTTAAACGAAAACCAGACAAGAAATAATGGCTGGAAACTAGAACCGAAGAGATGCAGCACATCTCATTGTCGGAACTTCTTTACATACAAGATATGTGACACGGAATAAACTGCCACCAGAAGTTACAAACAGCAACTGTGTGGAAGTTTAAAAGAAGCTAGACAAAATCATTAGGACTCTGTGAATGAACAATAAAACCTGCCCTTGGATATAAGTGAGCTCACGATGTCTCCTCGGATGGACAAATAAGTCTTTGAGACATCCTCATCCTTGTAACACCTTGTAACAAGGACATGATGTCTAAAAGATAATAAACTTAGCCGTCTTCGCATCCAGCTGAAAAAGACACCTAAGGATTTGTGGTGAAAGGACTTCAAATTAGATTTGGGAATTAAATAAAGGAGATTAGAGATGTAGCATCATGATGATGTATGGCGTCTTGTGTTCACGCCTTTGTAAAGATCAATAAGCAGGTGGTATGAAAGTGATGACTAGATAGGGAGTAAGCACTGTATGAATAAAGGCGGTAAACAGGTATGTACGAAAGGAAAAATGAAAAACAATCGAGCAAAGACATGGATATTTTTCACATCTTCTCCGAGAAGTTGGTTATTATGTAGAAATTTTTTAAGGGAAGGGATTTCCTGGGTTGGAGATTGCCTAGCCTTCTTGGCGAATATATATATATATATATATATATATATATTATATATATATATATCTATATATATATAATATGATATATATGTATATGTAGATGTATATATATATATATATTATCATAATATATAATATATTGTCACATAAAAAAAAATCTCTCTATGGTAAGGATTTACGAGGAGAATATATCAGGAAACAGTGACAACCCACTATAACTTAAAATGTACTTTAATAACAATTAGTAAGGAAATTAAAGTCACAAACAGAACATTAAACAAATTACGGACGCATTACACAAAAACAAAGACTCGCCATACAGCACTTCATCAAGACTACTCATCACTAATCACTGCAGTTTACAGTATAATACCCAAGTCACAAAGCTTTACATCAACACAACATATAATTCACTGTAACATCAAAAAGTTAGTGGCAACCAACGTTACATCACACAAGAAAACGTCCAAATGGATAAACAATACATTACCATATATTCTTTAAAAACTTGATACACTATTATAATCACTTGTTTGTTGCAACTCCAACGAAAATAATCGTTTTGGGCCTTTATATACCCGACTCACGCTAGACATTCATGGACTACGCCAAGCGCTACTGCCATCTGTTGTCTAGTGTACATCAATTTTCAACCTTTTCTGCATTTTTACATTCAATAAATCAATATTCCTTTACATCCCCCCCCTTTTAACTCCGCGGCTCTCTCCACACTCCATGCTGAATTTTCACTCGTACAGTCTTAAACATTAGCTACTTTCATTCAGCAACTATCGGAGACTGCCACGTCGTTGGTAACAAGCACTTTCCTTTAAATAATCAACAGATCTAGAGAGAATCTCCAATGACATTTTCTTTGCCTGCTATATGGTGAATATTTAGTTCGAATGGTTGCAAAAATAAAGACCATCTTAAAATTCTCTTATTGTTGTGCTTACATTTTAAAAAATAAAGGTTAAAGGCAAAGGGTTATTATCAGTATAATTACGTCTATTTCAAAATTACTGTTAAGCAAGTATATCTCAAAGTGCATTAAACTCAAATTACTTAAAGCTTCTTTTTCAACAATACTGTAATTTAACTGGTGGCTATTATATTTCTTTGAAAAGTAAGATACAGGGTGTAAAACACCATTATGTTCCTGTAATAATACACTGCCAGCTCCTACTTCACTGGAGTCTACCTGTAACTTGAATGGTAGATTTAAGTCTGGGGATTTCAGCACTGGCTTAGACATTAACATGAGCTTAAGTTTATTAAAGGCATCGTCACATTCCTTTGACCACACAAACTTCACATCCTTTTTCAGCAACTCTGTTAATGGGTAGGCTACATCTGAAAATTTCTTAAAAAATTTTCTGTAATACCCCACTGTTCCCAAAAATTTTATCACTCCACGTTTAGATGTAGGGAGGGTCAAATTCTTTATGACCTCAATATGACAATCAACAGGTTTCACTTGGCCACTTCCTATTTCATGTCCTAAATATTGAACAGTAGTTTTTCCAAATTCACATTTGGCAAGGTTTATCGTAACATTGAATTCTAATAACCTCTTAAAAACATCATATACTTTTTTAATGTGATACTTCCCAGGTTTCTCCAACTATGTAATGTCATCCAAATAAACAAATACACCTTCGAGATCCTTCAAGATATAATCATCTGACGTTGGAATGTCAGAGGTGCATTACATAAACCAAATGGCATTACCTTATAATTATAAAGTCCATGGGGTGTAACAAATGCAGCAATATTCCTGCTGTTTTTGTCTAACTCAATTTGATAGTATCCTTTCAATAAATCAATTTTACTTAAAATAGGAAACTTTGCTACATTATCAATTATATCTTTTACTCTGGGCATAGGATATGAATCTTTTATAGTTACATTATTTACCTTTCGATAGTCTGTACACATTCTTGCACTTCCGTCAGGTTTGTCGACTAGAATACATGGGCTAGCCCATTCACTATGGCTTTCCTCTGCTAGTCCGTGTTTCAGTAAATAAGCAACTTCGGTCTTTAACTGTTGTTGTTGCCTCGGTGACATTCTGTATGGACGCTGACTTATTGGAGTCTCATCTCTCAACCTGATTTTATGCTGTACTCCTTTTATCCTTTTAGGATGGTCTGAAAACAGATCTGAAAAGTTTTGAATTAGCACTTTAAAATCATGCTGCTGTTCATCAGATAAATGAATACATAACTTCCTAAATTTTTCATCATCACTCAAATAATCTGTATTTTTTAATCTAATTTCAATTTCTTCTTCAACGTCTTTTTCATCATCCTCTTTTGCGATTGACAACACTCCACTGGATTCGTTATACTTCTTTAACTTGTTAATATGGAAAGTTTTAACTTTCCTCCGTCCTGTAGGAAATTTAATTCGATAATTAACATCACTTACTTTTTCCTTCACCGTGCAAGGTCCTATATACTTCTGGTTAAAAACCTTACCAGCTGTAGGGAGATACACTAGAACATTATCTCCTATGTCGAGTTCACGTTTTGCAGCCTTTTTGTCGTAGTTTCTTTTCATCTCTTCTTGTACTACTTTGAGATTCTCATGTGCTACTTTCCATATTTTCTTTATTTTTTCCTTCATTTCTTGTAACGTGATAGAATCCTTCTCATCTGAAATCAACTGATTCTTTATCACCTCCATGGGTGACCTTACCTGATGGACATATACTAACTGAAAAGGAGAATAACCCAACGATGAATGTACGCTATCACGAACGGCAAATAGCAACATTGATATGTAGACATACCATTCCTTTTCATTTTCACAACAGTACGTGCAAAGCATGGTTTAGAAGGTTCGATGAAATCGTTCGACCACTCCTTGGCTCTGTGGGTGATAAGGAGATGATAAGCAATGCTTAATATTCTGACAGGCTAAAAATGAGGTAAACTTTCTAGACGTAAAGTTGGTTTCTTGGTCGGGTTGAACTTCTTTTGGCAAACCTACCAGCAAGAAGAACTTGTTAAGCGCTTCAATTATCTTATCAGCACTCACAGTTCTTAAAGGAATAGCCTCTGGAAATCTGGTAGCACTACACATAATTGTCAGCAAATACTCGTTACCTTTGCTAGATCTAGGCAGAGGTCCTACACAATCCAAAACCAGTTTCTCAAAGGGTTCTCCTGGAACTTCAATGGGTTGCAATGGCATCACCTTAGGGTCATGTTGAGCTTTACCTACTTTTTGACATAAATCACAATTTTTACAATATTCACTACAATCTTTCTGCATCTTAGGCCAAAAAAAATACCTTAATAATTTCTCATAAGATTTGTTTATACCTAAATGACCAGAATAACTACAGTCATGAGCAATACCTAGAACAAAATTCCTATAGCTACTTGGAATGACCACTTGTTCTACAACATCATTAACATTTCTACTCTTGAACTTCCTCATTAGGATTCCATCCTTTAAAAAGTAACACTTGCCTTCCTTCTCGATATCATTTACATCAACAAGGGCATTATCTCTTATTACCTTCAAATTATCATCTTCAATTTGAGATTTAACAAATTCTTCCTTATTAACTTTCAGCATTCGCAAAGGAGTACTGACTTTACTTGTAGTGTTTCCGGACTATCTTTAAACAAGTTTTGTAAATCCAAACCGTCGTCATCATTTACCTTTCCTTCGACACTCTTACTTCTTGTAGTAACTGCACAAGCAGGAAATAAGTTTGGAAATGTACATTCAACTTCTGTAATAGATGAAAAATTAAAGGGTTTTTCTGTCAAAATAGGATTACTGCTACCAAAAACTAACTCCAGTGGAGTGTTGTCAATCGCAAAAGAGGATGATGAAAAAGACGTTGAAGAAGAAATTGAAATTAGATTAAAAAATACAGAATTAACTCTACTCCTGACATTGGGATTTCTCTCACCAAAGCAATTTTAACATATCCAGAAATTAACGGAGTTTCTAACATACATAATTTCCAAGAATTAACTCTACTCCTGACATTGGGATTTCTCTCACCAAAGCAATTTTAACATATCCCGAAATTAACGGAGTTTCTAACCTTACTTCTACTAATGGAGCTGAAAATTCAGGTCCAAACCCACGCAGAAGTACATACTCTCCAGTATCCTTCCACTGGTCATACATATTTCCTATCATTACAGACTGTACCGCTCTGGTATCTCTTAACCACCTTACTTTCCTTTTTTCAACACAAGGGAGGTGTAACCAACCATCTCCCATAAAAGGGTCATACAATTCAGTACCTTTGGATGTGGACTTCTCTTCAGGTAGTCTCACTCCATTTCCTTTTACAATAGTCTCAATACAACCAACATTACTAACATTTTGAACATCATTGTTACCTATTTTGTAACCTATATTCTCATCAACATCACATATATTATTACTGTCGATGCTATCGTTACAATACCTCTTACCTGGCCTAAGGGGAGAAGCAAACAAACAAGGACTTCTGTCACCACATGCTTGTGGTTGATTCAACAATGCAATGGTATTTTCAGGTTTATGATCATCCTCAAAATGCACAGGTTTATCTTTAACTTTATTTACCACTTGAATTGGACGGCTTATTGTGCGATGTGGACAACTACTGATGTGTCCTGGTTTGCCACAACTGAAACATACAAAATCTCTAAAATTTTCGCCTATATTTTGGTAATTAGGTGTAACCTGATCATTTACACTGGATCCTGCTTTTCCAGCACTAACATTAGGACCAGAACTATATTGACTTGCCCCTTTACTACCTCTATTAAAGGATTTATTATAGACTCATCGAGATGATACCTGTGAACTCGTAGTCTTACCTTGTGCCTTGTAATTTTGCCGCTCTTCCCAAACTGCTCCTTCCAATTTTAGGAGTGACTCAGTATAAATATAAAAGCTTATGGGTAATGCATAATTATCAGACAATCTAGTGGCTTCATCCACATTATCTACATCACGTTCATCCAAATATGTTTTAATAAGTGGACTAATACCATCCTTGAACTGCTCAAGCAAGATAAGTTCCTGAAGTTTACCGAAATCACCATTAACTTCTCGGGCATTCATCCACCTATCATACCACAGGCGTTGTTCCCGTGCATACTCCATATGAGTGCGACTGTCTCTTTTTATCCAGCTTCTGAACTTCTCTCTATACCTCTCTGGCACCCATTCATAAGCTTTCAAAACTTCAGATTTAACTCTCTCATAATCCTTAGAATCATCTAAAGATAAGGCAGCAAATACTTCCCTAGCCTTTCCTCGAAAGGAGGTTTGAACCAACGTGCTCCATGACGTTCTCGGCCATTCACGCTGTTCTGCTACTTTCTCAAATTGTAAAAAAAATGCATCTACTTCATTTTTAACAAAAATTGGTACACTTTTTACGGCATTGTCTACTCTAAAAGATTTTGGAATTTCTCTGGACTTTTCTTCTACTTCAAGTTTCGTCATCTCTAGCTCTATCCTCTTTTGCTCAACTTCAATCTTCTTTTGCTCAACTTCAGCTTCTACCTTCTTAACCTTTTCAGCTCTCTCATTTTCTAACTTCTTTAGTTCAACAGCTTTCTCACTATCCTTTTCAGCTCTCTCATTCTCTAATCTAATTATTTGCAAATGAATCTGCATCTGCTCAACACTCATCCCTTCATAAACAAGTTTGGACATTTTTGGTTTAACCTTGCGTGACTTGGTTTTTTCACGTACGGCTTTGGCACCTTCCTCTTCACTTGCACTACCCTCTGTATCATTCTCACTAGCGCTTTGCTGGCTATCAGCTTCTTCCTCTTCCCAATTCATTAGTAACAACCCTTCCTTATCAGACAAAATGCCTAAAGTCATTAGCGCCTCACTTACTTTATTTGAGATTTCTTGCTTCCTTGCAGATTCTGATACTTCTACATTATAGTACCTAGCTAGAACAATCCAGTCTATTTTAGTTATACCTTCTAACTTTTCACCACTAGGACTACGTATGAAATCTTTCAAGTCAAGCATCTTTAATAACCTGCTCAAAATAACACAGCAAGACAAATATTATAGCATTAACACTATCACAACTCTCCCCCCTCTCTAAAGTACATGATAGTACTGAAAAGCAATTAACAGTAGGGATACGTCAAGTTATGGTCGGCAGAATGCTCTAACACGAGTGATAATTTTTGGTTTCGTTCAACAAGGATAATGTTATAATGATTAGGAATACGCTCGACATGAATAAAGCAACAATTAATAAGGATACATTCGGGTTTCGTTCGATAGAATGAGTAAACACTGAGTATGGATATGTTCGAGTTTCGTTCGATAGAATGAGCAAAAACTGAGTAGGGATACGTTCGGGTTTCGTTCGACAGGCCCCCATGTAACAAAAAAAAAAAAAAAATCTCTCTATGGTAAGGATTTACGAGGAGAATATATCAGGAAACAGTGACAACCCACTATTATTTAAAATGTACTTTAATAACAATTAGTAAGGAAATTAAAGTCACAAACAGAACATTAAACAAATTACGGACGCATTACATAAAAGCAAATACTCGCCATACAGCACTTCATCAAGACTACTCATCACTAATCACTGCAGTTTACAGTATAATACC
Organism: Macrobrachium nipponense; assembly: GCF_015104395.2. NCBI lineage: Eukaryota > Metazoa > Arthropoda > Malacostraca > Decapoda > Palaemonidae > Macrobrachium > Macrobrachium nipponense. The sequence goes on from NC_061088.1 coordinate 62,299,492, forward strand.
CAAGTCACAAAGCTTTACATCAACACAACATATAATTCACAGTAACATCAAAAAGTTAGTGGCAACCAACGTTACATCACACAAGAAAACGTCCAAATGGATAAACAACACATTACCATATATTCTTTAAAAACTTGATACACTATTATAATCTCTTGTTTGTTGCAACTCCAACGAAAATCATCGTTTTGGGCTTTTATATACCCGACTCACGCTAGACATTCATGGACTAAATATAATTTTTCGGTACATTATCCTTGGCGACTACTACCTACGCCAAGCGCTACTGCCGTCTGTTGTTTAGTGTACAGACGGCCAACGAAGAATTGGCGTAGTTTCTTAATTCATTGTTCGTTATGGAAATATTGCCATATGCAGGTGCCAGATTATTTACTTAACAATAAATAACATTTCCTTTCAAAGGTGCTATACTTGAAATAAATTACATTAGAACTGAGTAGACTTATTCAATGTATTAAAGATAATTATTTTGCAAAGTAAGGAAAATATATACCGATGGGTCCACGATTTCTAATTTTATTTTCAACTCTAGCTTCGTGACAGCATACCAAAGATTTTGAAGTTGGCTTTGCTGCCGCTCGAGTCTTGGCTCAATGTATCGTACTGCACTAGGGTGTTGTCATTTCGTCTCCTACAGCCGATAAATAATACATCAAGGCGTTAACATTCTTTGAAAACGATGTTTAGTTATACTAATTTTGTCCTTTGATCAATAAAATGATTTGCATGACACATTTAGTGGGCCTAAATTGGACTTCTGATTTTCCCATATGATTTGCCTAGGTCTATTTTCAGCAGCATACTCTCTCTCGATACGTAATATAATGAATATTTAAATCGACAATTATATATATATATATAATATATATATATATATATATATATATATATATATATATATATATATATATATATATATATATATATATATATATGTCTTATTTTTTATCGAATTCCTTGCATATCATCCTGTTTCATTTGGACACCTTGAAAAGCTGTGGGAGTCAAAACTGACGAATACATTAAGAAAGGCTTACTTTCCTTAAAGCTTTCTTAGGTTGATCTTTTTGTAGCTACTCATTTCTTCTAAATAGAAATTAATTCAAATTAGTTTCACATGTTTACCTACTAGACCTACTACCATAAGCATATTATAAGTAGCTGAAATGATAAGAAATATAAAAGGTGACATTCTCGTTTAAGTCTTTTTCTTGTTTTTTTTTTCTTTTCTTTTTTTTTTCCAAGAAAAAACTACTGCTTTAATCAAGTGTTGCTCTTTGACGGCTACAGGGTGTAACACGAGTGTATGCACATATTTTGTGGAATGAAAGATAAAGTTTCTATGAACAGAAAATATTTTATAAACATGTATTTTATCGCGTCCGTTGTCGGTGCGGGAAATTTTAAAATAACCGTTATCATTAGTGATGCTTTCACGAGATGGAGTTCGTAGTGAGAAGTCGGATTTAGTCGCCTGAGATGTAGAAGAGAGCGGAGGTGGCGTATAGGAGTGATGGAAGGATTAGGCCGATGTTAATAAAGTATCTCCCAATAAAATGTATTCTTTAGGTTTTGAAGAAAAAAATGCATGCATCATTGAAACCGTTTCCCTCCCTATCCGTGGTATTCACTGGCCACCGATAAAAAACAAAACAAAGAGAGTAAGCCTAACTGAATCTCTCATCCATCAAAGATAAGTTTGCTTATTCATTAGACTTATTCATTAGACAACTATCAAAGACTTCAAGTGTAGATTTAAAAATCTCTTCTTCTCCATCTAAAGTATTCATCAAACACCAGTCATAAGCGTAGAGCTAGTTATGATTCCTGGTTCAGCAATGTCGTGACGAGGCACTAAAATTGAAAGTTCACAAATGAATGTTGCTCAGCAACATTTACACTACTGTATTGTCTTGCTCTCATGTGGTGCTTCGAGGTGTTCCACCTCTGGGCCCATGTTCTAAATTTTGCCGTTCTTTAAACAGTTTTATTCATCTATGTATGATTCTCTCCGGTTTATTAAACTTTCTTGATATCTCTCCAATGAAGTGCAATAATTCTCTCGCTCATCGAGGGATGTTTCTTAGACCGATTAATGACACATTGACATTAGATTCCCGTGCATTTAACATCAAAAGCAATAGAGTGAGGTCGCCTGGTTCACACTGTTAAGATATAGTTTTTTTTTTTTTTAATTAGATAGCATTTTGTGAGATTCCAATGTTTTATGTAAAATTTAACAAATGGAATAGTTCAACTACCTTCAACTTAATATTGAAATGATAATTTAAGGACTATGTTTATGCGATACTACTAGTGATAGGTGTCTCCTATCTATTTGGTAATGTATATCTATGGTTGTGATATGACGTTTTTCATTACTTCGTTTCGTTCACGTCAATTTTGCTATATGGAAAATAGTTTTACACAATAACATAACATAATGTTCTAAAGATATCAGTGACTGTTTTTAACGTCATTACACATTATTTCTTCCATCTTTGAAAAGAAAAATAGATAAATAAGGCATGAATCGTGCGTCAGGCAGGTGAACGAAAAATTATGAAGCTCTGCCACGAGTTTTTTGGCCGACAGTACATCAATTTTCAACCTTTTCTGCAATTTTACATTCAATAAATCAATATTCCTTTACACTATATATATATATATATATATATATATATGTGTGTGGTGTGTGTGTGTGTGTATATACATTAAGCTGCAAATGTCCTTTAATATCCATTTCGCTCTACCTCGGAATTAATATATTTTCATATATGTTAACCGAAGGGGAATTCTTTAGTTGATAATAATTTCGTCGGCTCCCGGACACGAACCACGGTGAGGTGATCGATCAGACACACACACACACACACACACACATATATATATATATATATATATATATATATATATATATATATATAATATATATATATATATATATATATATATATACACATCTCACACACACACTATTCATCTTGGTGAATTTACTTATATATGCTGTCGGAGCACATGCTTGTAATATACTGACAATGAGCAATCTAATCCCTCGGTTTTATTCGGCTGTGTCTGTTATACTGTTCTATGAAACTAATATTCAGAAGGGAATCTCTTGTATATCTTAACGTAATTTTGGTTTATCTCTCTGTCTGAAATCTTCAGTTGTAAATCCTTAAGGACGCAGTCAACAGATTATAAACCCAGGAGGGCGCCGAAGGGAAGTCGGTCCGCAGATAGAGATAAGTTGTAGATAAGGTGATAAATATATAGTAGGGAAAATAAAGTAAGCCCATACTCCTGGAATTTAGTAGACGTCAGCAGGAACCGGAATGAGCTTGCTCCTCGCTTAAATATTTGGAAATCAGAAGGTATCATAACTACACTAGGCAAACTATTCCAATTTTTAGTTGTGGCCAAGATAAAATTCCTAGCAACTGAGTAATAATAATCCTTATGCTAGAAAACGACTCACTGTAGGCAAGCTTACATACATTCTTAAACTATTGATTATCTTGAAGACGAAACTTAAAGATTTTAGAAGGAATTTTTTACCTTCTAAAACCTTTGTTTAGTCTTAAAGATAATCATCGGTTTAATCTGTGTGTAAGCTTACCTACAAAGCAAAACAAGAGGCTCATTATTTATCGAGGAACAATCTATCGAACTTTTTTTTTTTTACGTAATGTCATTGAGTTTAGTAATCAAGTTCGGGTTTTCTATGAGAGAGATAAAAGAGCTTTAAATAGGGGTGTGAAGAAGATCTTGTCTTCCCGTAATGATGACCATAAGTTGTGGTCTACCATCAACAGTGCAGCAGATAAGTAAAAAAAAAACATCAGTATGTGATACAAGCATGGAATTTTGCTTAAATGCACATTTTAACGCCCCTCCTTGAAAAACCTGGTTGTCCACGCAAAATTTCAATATGGTCGCTAGTTGTCTCATTCAATAATCTCAAAATGATCATTTAATGGTAAACAGTCAGTAGTGCCATCTGTAATGGGTTATGACAGCGCCTTTGTTAAGTATCCGCTCACATCCTGTGTAGAGTATCGAATTTCCATATATAACAATATTTTCATATGTCTGCCCCAGTTTCGTTTTAGTATCTTTGATGTTAAATGTTTAAGTTTAGTTTTTAATTTTAATTGAAAGCAAAAGAGACATACTACAGTAGTTAAGGCTAATAAGACGAAGACCAAGGAGAAGTCTTGAATAAAGTGATCAGTTCGTTAAAAGGCAGAAGGATACAAACTATTCCGTTTATCATAGATTTCCTTACCTTGAGTATTTGAATTTAAGTGCGCGTCTTACTAACATGCTGAAATCGGTGGATATGCATGGTGTCCATAAAGTCCCAGTACTATTACAAGTAATTATTGCTCAGAAACCATATAACATAGAGTAATGCAGTTTTTTGTAGAATGTTCTACATTTCCTCAAGTTTACTTTCAGAGCACTTCATGCAATACATTCCACATGTGCATCTCTATAACTGATTCACTTAAGGTAGATTCTCGGATGAGCCTTATTCTTACGAGACGTTTGTTTGGTGGCTGCTGATTGGCTGGTACCGGGAGGTAGGCAGCTCCCAGCCAATCAGCGGCCGCCAAACTAACGTCTCGTAGGCATAGGGCTCAACCAAGAATCTACCTTAAGTGAACCAGTTATAGTTGCCTTCACAATGTCGAGACGATATTCCTTCTCCCTCCATACTCGCGGCAGCATATCAATGTCAACTGTTTGGACAACTTTAACAATGCGTCTACATGTGGAATGTATTGCATGAAGTGCTCTGAATGTAAACTTCAGGAAATGTAGAACATTCTACAAAAAAACTGCGTAACTCTATATGTTTTATGGTTTCTGAACAATAAATACTTGTAATGGTACTGGGACTTTATGGACACCCAGTATCTAGTAAATTTTTGTGAAGTAAAGTGAGTAATGAGTGAACAATAATGGAAAAGGAAAAAATGTTCACACGGAAAGTAAGGGATCAAACTTCAAAAATGGAAGAAAGAATATATTATTCCCTTTTACAAAATGCGCAGCTTCTCTCTGTGGAAAAACGTTGGAAGGTGAATCGAAGAACCTCCCAGGTCCTTGGACTTCACTTTGTGGAATTGGTTTGCGCATGTTGCGCCTCACCATTGAATAAATCACTTTACTGCTCTGAGGCGGATGCTCTCTCTCTCTCTCTCTCTCTCTCTCTCTCTCTCTCTCTCTCTCTCTCTCTCTCTCTCTCTCTGCATGCGTGTGTTTATAAAATATCTACATATAGAAATGTAAATCACGACATTGGGACAGTGCTCGAATATAGATAAGATATATACTTTGTTATGGTACTTCATTACAGTCTTGTGCTTGTATACTTTTCAGCAGCATTTTGAGGTCCATTGTTTTATCGCCATAATAGTAATGTTTCTTTAGGTAGACACTATCCTTACAACGTTTTCGACAGAATACGTAAATTTTTTATTATAAATTGAGCCATTCGTTTATGGTTACAAATTATCCTTTCTTTTTATCGTTGCTGTTAACTGAGAGTCATCAGAATAATTGAATTTCATTTCCTTTATCCCCTTTTTGTATTATTATTATTATTATTATTATTATATAATTTTCTTTTAGTTGTCTACCATTTCCCAGACCTTTTCGTTTCTATCATCTCAACATTTTCTTTGATTCGTTCTTTGGCAGACCAGTGTTCTATTTTTGTGTTTCTTACTTGTACCTAGTTCCTGGCATGTATGTTGGTTATTATAATAATTTGGAATTTCTTAAGATAAACGCGAAAACATCACTGTATTTTTTTCGTGGACGTCTATAGTATCTCTGTTATAATTATATTTATGCATTACTCCACCACAACCATAGTTTCTGGAACAGTCTGAATCATATGTATAGATTTTAAAGTTCGTCTGTCGTGCAGAGATGATTAAATCCCGAGGATGGGAGATTACTTCGTTCGGATACTGATTATTTAAAATTTCCTCTCTTGCCTCAGCCTCAATATCTGGTACCGTAGGCGGTTTGTTGGATGTGGCTTACGAAGATGAAACAATGAAAGGGAGGAACAGAGTGGAACTAAAGCTGCAGTGGCAGGCTGACTGACCATGGCGTTATCAAGGTTTTTTCGTTTGTTGTTTTTGTTAAATACTCTCTCTCTCTCTCTCTCTCTCTCTCTCTCTCTCTCTCTCTCTCTCCTCTCTAGCTCTAGGTATAATATATATATATATATATATATATATATATATATATATATATATGTGTGTGTGTGTGTGTGGTGTGTGTGTATGTGTGCGTGCGCGTGTGTGTGCATACATGCACATAGATAGATAGGTATGATAATGTATAGATGTATTATGTTGTGTATATGTATATTATGTAATTTAAATAATGGGTATTTTATATATATATATATATATATGTATATATATATATATATATATATATATATATATAGATATATATATATATATATATGATGCGTGTGTTTTGTGTATGTATGTATATATGTATGTATATGTTTGTACTCATTGTCATAGTTCTTAAGCATGGCTTACTACAGCATTTCTTAGGAAGTCAAGAACCCAATGTAATGTGTTGAAGGGAATTAAGGTCTTATTGCTGACTAAACATGGTAAATAATTGATCCTCTTCCTAATTATTTCCAAGACGAAGAAAGCCAAGAAAATGTCAGAGTTCAGTGAAAGAACGAGCACAGTCGTGTTCTTTGACAGAATGAAGCCATGTTAGAGTTATCGGCGGAGGGTTGCAAGATAAATATTGAAGTGTATTAATCCGATTGTCTTTGTAAAAGATAATTGAATCACGAAAGGCGAATGAACGGAACGAACCTTTCTGGCAGCAGTGCTGTATTGAATGTCCTTTGTGTCCTTCTAGTGTTGTGGCGAAGGCACGCGAGGGTATCAAATGGCTTCAGTTACAGAATAATTAGATAGAAAGTCTCGCTATATATTGAAGGCCATCCGTATATGAGTATTTTGAATTTTGCTGTTACAGTCCTCTTCAAATTTATCAGATTTATTTTATGCAAAAAGTCAGAGGATTGGTGGAAGAAAACAAGGAGACTAGTTTTATTGTTCTTGTGTAATTCCTTGGATGAATATTTCGCAAGTTTTCTCCACTGTAGGTTTTTATTAGTTAGATTACGTTATGTAAGAATTCATCATTTTCTGTTTCTCTTGATATCGTCGACCCCCATAGACTTGCAGGTAAAAACTTGTAAACTTACTCCAAGATTTTATTGCCTTTCAGTGACTTCGAACCTTCAAAGAGGCATACAATTACTTACAACTTAATAGGCATCCTTTTAGAAGTAGTACCGTGAGTTTTACCTTTAGTTCTTCAAAGTTTAGGAACTCATAAATAGAGATTGATGAAAGACAATATGAAGATAATGGTTATGAAAATGTGGTTATTTTTTTCAGTGTAATTTTTAAGTAGATATATTAAATTTAAGTTATGTGTTCATCATGGTTTTTCTTTGATTGGTTTCCTTTCATTCACTCCCTCGAGGCCTAGTCAGATTACTTGAAAATGCAATATTTACACAGTTTGATGGACGGATTCAACTTTCTTGTATTTAAATGGGAAGAAAACAATTGTAATAATTTTCACATTGAAGTTTTGAATTACTATTTTATCAATAGTACATATACAGGGTGGGGTAGAGAGGACGACCAATTTTGAAAATTTCACAAAATCATCAACTTGAGTTTCAAACAAATTGTATTAACATCACTGCGTTCACATTGACTTAACATTTGACAAATTTAAGTTAGGAAAACAATATGCTTCATGTGGTGTCCGTTTTCATTGATGAATTTCTGAAGGTGTTCTTGGAAGTTGGCCTCCACTCTCTCCATCATTGCTCTGTCAATTGATAGAACAAAGCTGGAGAGAGTGGAGGTCAACTTCCAAGAACGCCTTCAGAAATTCATCAATGAAAACGGACACCACATGAAGCATATTGTTTTCCTAACTTAAATTTGTCAAATGCTAATTCAATGTGAACACAGTGATGTCAATACAATTTGTTTGAAACTAAAATTAATGATTTTGTGAAATTTAAAATTGGTCGTCCACTCTGCCCCACCCTGTATTTTAACTATCCACAAATACATGAGAAGCTATTTGTGGGTAGTTATAGCCTCAGATTGGGGGGGTCGTGGCTTTACAGTTATCGTATCAGTTGCTGATAATGTCTTAGAAGCATTGTCAGACTGGATGAATTAAATTGATGAGAGAGATATCAACCTAAAAGATTAGAGGCATCATTTCCTTGAATTGGATCTACAGCAGGGTAGAAAGAACCATGAACCTTTCTTGATTCTTGAACTGGAAGTTTCTATAAAGAAATTATAACAGCACTGCATGCAGTTCAGATGCATGACCCGAGGATGACTTCAAATGAATGATCGAAGGCCATTTTTTTTTACTGTTTTTCGAGAAGTCCAGGATGACCACATGTTCATGTTCGAGGGGTGGGCTGCATGGCCTTGGAGTCAGAGGAGGTAGAACTGTAAAAGGCAATGAAGATATGTATTCAGGCATCAGGATAATGGGGTCATAAAGAAAAGGGTCGAAAAATGTATTGCCTGACACCTTCCTTCTTATGAGAGACACATGAGTCGTTCCTTTGAAGATAAGTACTTTATAGAGAAACAGGCTTGATACCTTTTATGGCTCAGCTATTAAGAAGGGCCATAATTAGAAATCAGCCTCTACTGAGGGAATAGTGACCTTTTGAATGAAAGGTTACCGAGTAGTATCCTCCATTCATGTCACATGATATGGAGTCATCTGATGTCACTGATAACAGCTTATACTTCTTATTTTCAATTGCATTGCTAACAGTGTAGATTGAAAATTCTGTTTTTTATCCAAGTGTGGTAGTTTGAAAATTTCTGATTCCGCCCCAACATTCTCATGCACAACTATATCACCATGTCAGAAGGAAACGCCATTAACTGAGAGTAGTTCTCTCATTCAAGACGACAGACTTTTAATCAAACCTAACTCTTCAGATGAATTAGCTGGAGAATATCAGTGTAACCAGATTCTCACATGTAAGAAAATCTCTCCTTTTGAATGATACATATGCCGACAAAAGCCGGTACCTGTTCTAAAAGTAATAGCTGAGATCCACATGTGTTAAATTTAGTCTTAGTAGGTCTTAGAATTGTATTTCACCAAACTTAGAAGTAAATACCTTAGACTTACAGTAATTAAAAGAAAATGCTTCCTTATAAACTGATCAAGAAAACTAACTGTGAAGCAATGTCCCAGAGTACCAAAAGAGTTTCTCTTCAGCTCGATATAGTCTGGAAATCAGACGACGTGGCTCCTTGAACGTAGCACAAAAACTACCGACATTGAGACTTCTTTTGACAAGACAGCAGAACAAGGCAGACTTCTTGGATCTCTATATCTTTTAACCCTACACGGAATATGGTGGAGTTGAACGTCTAAATTGAATTGCTATTGTATTGGCAGCATTAATTTGAGCGGTTTAATTTTTTCTTAATGATATCCGTATTTGAAGTGTTAGATGTCTTACACAAATGAGGACTCGTGAAAGTACCCAGTCATTGCTGGTGCGATTTTTTTAACCACTTTTTGTGAAACTATAAACTTTGTCCACGTAAAAAAGCTCTAGTTGGATATGTACAAATTGTATGAACGTCTGATACTCGAAGACAGTATTCAATCATTATTAGATGTAAGTGATCACAAATGAAATTATAATTGAATTTATTTCAAGAATAATACATGTTCACCTAAATCGTTATGCGAGTAAGAGAGTATCTCACGAATAGATCGTTGCGATAGTATTGTTACTTGGTCATAAGAATAATCATTTCAGTGGCTATTCCTTTTTTTTCGTGTAAAATTCATGTTCAGCTTTATGCATGTCGAAAAATGGTAAGCGATATCCGCAGACAGGTTAAGAGCAAAGAAAAATTCATTAACACTCCTTTTTTTAACCAAAGGAAATAGGCAAACTGAATCATTATCTTTGCATTTATAAATAATTGCTGCTATTACGCATTGCCCCTGCTGATTGAATAATTTTGAATACTCTCTCTCTCTCTCTCTCTCTCTCTCTCTCTCTCTCTCTCTCTCTCTCTCTCTCTCTCTCTCTGTCCAGTGTGTGTTTCTGTAGATGTATGGTGAATTACATTTTATAATTTTGCTTTACAGGTATGTGTCGTGTTTCCTTTCAGCTTAGACATTCTTCTTCGGCAACAAGGTATGAAATATTTTCTTTTCTGGGAATAGATTTCGAACCGAACAAATTGTTTTCCGTTGGTGTTGCGTGGCGTCCTATTACCATTACCATTGCAGTTGAAATTGACTCGACGTAGCACTTTTCTCTTCCCTCCTCAAACATTCCAATCTAACCTTCCCTCGGCCACATACTGGTTGAAATGGAAGTGGACTCAACAGCATTCTTAGCCTAATTCAACGTTTTATTTAAGTCGGTTCTACTTTTAAAGGAAGCAAGATTTTTTTTTAATTGAACCATGTATTTACTGTTTTATGAATGACCTAACTGATCATTGCTGAAAGTAAACGATTGTTCATAAACAAAAAAACGCGTAGGGAAAGTTGTCATTTAGTTATATGCAGTTGTTGCCTTAAATATGTGCGTTGTTCACCTCGTATGTGCTTCTGTTAGGCTAAGTTTTTTTAAAGCAGCCTATACAGCGCCTCAAAACATTTTGGCAGATCTGTAAGAATTGCATGATAAAATCTTTGCTGAAACTGTTTAAAAGTCCAGTGTATTTTAAACATAGGCCGATGAGACTGATATCCTGAGGCTTCGCCCAGAAAAAAAGAAATACTAAGTAGTAAGCACTCATACAAAGTTATTTCTGACATAGCCAGGAGGCGGCAACATGTGAAAGGGGATTGTTGGGGTCAGTGTTAGTACCATCGTCCTTCAAAGAATTCTTCTCACCTGGTTGGTTTTTTTCCTATTTTGTATTATTAGTATTCTATGAGGAAATGCCACTATTTAGTTTTAATCTCATTCGTTCGTAAAGGAACAGGTACGGAGCTTGTGTTAAGGAATATGAAAACTTTCAGTAGTTAAGGGAACTTGAAATGTTCCTAAACTGCTTGGATTATGCACTATTGTTATTTAGAATTTTTTAAGAGCGTTTGTACAGTTTAAGTTAAAACCTGCAGCATTATGGTTTTATATATTATGAAAATTAGTGACGATATTTTTTCAAAGTTTCTTGAGGCATCTAGTTTTTAATTGGCGAACAATTCGTTGTAAAATGAAAGCTTTCAGTTTAATACGTTCATTTTAGACATGTTTATTTTTCCTTACGAAAACCATTTTGCAGGCCTAATTATAACCGAGATATCCAAGTAAATAACATTCGTGTTAGGTTTTGATTTCCCCAGACACTCTACAACAGTCGTTGTTATAAACCCGACTTGCAACGTAAGAGGAAAGTTGTATTAATTCGTTATTCTGAATATCGGATTACAGAGTAGCCTTCGAAGGGAACTTCGATTTCGTCTGTTGTTTATACTGATATAATGAGACAGCCAGTATGTTGGGCAATCTAACACCCGAGAAAAATAATTCTCTCTTCTCTCTCTCTCTCTCTCTCTCTCTCTCTCTCTCTCTCTCTCTCACACACACACACACACACTATTACTCAGTAAGATGTTTGTTTCTCTCCTTTCTACCCCGATTTATGAAATTTTTTCCACATTTTATTACCCTCTGTACCGAAACAACTTGCGAAAGATTTCAACGCTTTATCTTATGCTGCATAACTGTATTAGGTAATGGCAAGGATTTCCCTTTAGTCATATTTTGCAAGAATGAAAGATATATATATATATATATATATATATTATACACACACACACACACACACACACACACACACACACACATATATATATATATATATATATATATATATATATATATATATATATATATATATATATATATAGCAGGTTAGTCAATACACATATAAAACCTCCAGGGGATGTCATGATACAACGATTACAACTGATATACATATGTATATATATACATACATACATACACTATTTACTATACTATACTATATATATATATATATATATATATATATATATATATATATATATATATATATAATATCTTGATTTTTGGAGTATTTGGGATGCTTCATTATTTTTCAGCTAAGAATATGGTCCATTGCCTTAAAAGACATAATAGGACAAAAATTTATGCACATTTTTCATTCTTAATGAATTCCGAGTTTGAATGTCTACATTTCTACTGTTTGACTTATTTTGTTTTCACGAGAATATTGTACATTTATTGGAATCCATTTCATTAAGCGTAACTAATGTTTAAAGTTATTTTAATAACAAATGAATGGGAGTGTTTATTTTTCATATTCCGAAACACTAGACTATTAAAGGAATAAAGGAAAAACAAAATCCTTGAGGATGAACGCAAGTAATTCCCGTTCGTGATTTTGTAACTTTATTCGTAACTTTATTACACCATAAAAATATGGTGTTATTGTTTTACGTTTTGACGTGAAACTCTGTAATAACCATCCATCACTCTTTTCGGTATCTGTGATGACTTAATGTCTGATATAATTTTAAAGAAAAGGAGTGAAACTATGTACAGAGTTAACCGACGGGAAGAATCTCTGAGGACATGAAAGAAATGGCAAAAGATGCAAAAGTACCTTAAAAGGGTGTATATCACATACAGTGAAGTGACTACGAAATTAAAGAATAGCTTGTAAATTTATAGAATATTCTGGAAACGGCATAAAAATTAAGAAAACTTCCCGATAACGAACTTCACAATCTATTGATAGCAGCAACGTTTGTTAGCAAGTAACGGAAAACTCACGGACTTGTATTGTGTTCTAGACTAAATGGACTGGTGA
>NC_061088.1:62314977-62362477 GCF_015104395.2 Macrobrachium nipponense
ATGGAAACCGTTTGCAACATGCCATCTTATGAAATCACTTCCTGTTTGCAATATTTCACGTTACATGCTGTGTTTATTCTGTTTACAGTCCTCTAAGGGCGTCAGAACTCAACCTAATAAAATACTTATAGAAGATGGTTTTATGTTCCTAAAGGTACAACAATTCTAAAAATCCAAAGAACCCCATTTAAATTTGTCTTGCTCCACATATAAAAAAGTTAAGTATCTCTTAGTTTAACCAGACCACAGAGCTGATTAACAGCTCTCCTAGGGCTGGCCCGAAGGATTAGATATTTTTACGTGGCTAGGAACCAATTGATCACCTAGCAACGGGACCTACAGCTTATTGTGGGATCCGAACCACATTATATAGAGAAATGAATTTCTATTACCAGAAATAAATTCCTCTGATTCCGCGTTGGCCCGGCCGAGAATCGAGCCCCATATATAACTTTAGATGTTTGCTTACGTGGAATAAGTTTTATTAATTATGTGCGTTTTCCTTTTCGTTGTCATTTTCAATAGTTTTTGGCTCTATCAGTTTACCAGAATGAATTTGTGCTGATAGTGTTTTCGTTTACAGTTGTAGCAGAAATGTCTTTTTCATAAATTTAGGTATAAGAAAAGAAGCACAGTTTTACCCCTTTTTGTTATTGTTAGCTTTTGATCAGTAGGAAAAAATATTCAAATTTTTGTAGATTATTCACTGTTTATTCATGCAGTGAAAGAACATGTTCATAAACGTTTACCTTAATCAGTTTGTCAGTCTATAGATAATAAGATAATATTGGATGATTCTCAAGTAATCACCCATATAAGTTAGCCTCTCTCTCTTCTTTGCTAAACGCGGTATAGTTTCTTGATTTTATTGGATAAAAAGTTTAAGTTTAAGGTGGCGATTTTATTATTCTTGTCTTTCTTTCACGATTGTCTATGATTTTACTAACGATGCCGTCGGTCGCATTGTATGATTGTAATAACCGACGATCAGGATTTTGCGGATACTTGACTTTTTAGTTATTTTGTCTTTTGTATATGAGTAATCTTTTTCAAATGAGTGCGTTGAAGATTTGTCTTTTATTTATTTTTTTCAATTTTTTTTAATGCGTGGGTTTGAGAATATATCCATGCATATTTTTACAATGTTATTAATTTTTTGAATTTTTGGAGATTTTCCTGGCCTTTAATGGAGCCTTTGAGAGGAAATGTTGAAATAATTGCCCAAAGGTAACATGCAACTGATGTCCCACAGAAAGTGAGTAACGGGTGATAAAATGATGTTTTAATTCCTGTAATTCATTCATTCGCCCATGATTTAATACTACCTATGATTTTTGCAATACTCTTTTAAAGGTAGAATGCCGTATTTTATTTCCAATTTTGCCAAGAATGTCTAAAAAGCCTTCCATTTTGCATTCTCATGTTCATGCTCGACCTTTTACAGGAAATGACATCATGTAACTTGATTCGGATATTTTGTTTACAAGGTGGGAGGAGAGATGGGCCGAGTCTCCTCTCTCTCTCTCTCTCTCTCTCTCTCTCTCTCTCTCTCTCTCTCTTCCGTATATAGGCTCGTAAAACCGTATTTTATTATCGTCGATGGTGAGGTTGTCTCTTATCTCTTCCCACGGGGAGAAATATTCTTCACTATATCACTAGATTGACCTGTTTATAAACTGTAAGAGGAAAATATTATCCTACGAAAGAGTAACTCCTTTGAACATTTCATTAATGAATTTGCGTGCATTTTTAGTCACATTTAAGTACGGTATTGGAACAACAAATTTGCTGTGTAGGAGATCGTGGTCCCTTTAAGGTTCGTGGACGTATGGATATTTTGGGAACTCATTTTGAGTGCCCATTCCAGACGTTCATTTCAGTTTCGTAAAAATGTTGATTGTATCGCATAATTGATTGGTTATAGATATCGCATATCATTATTGCTTTGTTTTTAAAGATAATTAGAGTTAGAGAAGTAGAGTTTATAGAATTCTTAGTTTTGTCATGATTTTGATAATGTTATTTTTTAGATATGACAAATTAAATTACTGCAAAATTTATTATTCCTTTATTTATAAATAAATCAACTGTCATTTGTAGTAGTGAATATGCATCTTCAGTTTTCTGTATTGTAACAGGCATTTATACTGTATGTTGATGTAGTTCGTAAATGTATATCTTTATTTCAATATGAGTTTTGCAAGTAAAGTTATTGCCTCACTATAGAGAGTCTCCCTGTCTCGGTTGCCGAGGTGGTTATGAATGATTTTTGGATGAAATATCTGTTACATACGAATATATACTTTAGATATGGGATGATTAGTGGTAGAAGTCATTTCCATTCTTCAATAGATTAGAACTTGAATCATGTTGGTCTTCCTAAAGGTTAGTGCAAAAGAAATTAATCGTGAGAGCGCTTGAAAGGAATCCAGAGGAACGGAAATCGATTCTTATTTTCGTGTGGCAGAGGCAAGTGGAAATGAAATGATTCCATCGTATGTGATTGGATTCGTCCTTTAGTAAACATCCGAGGATGACGACCCTTGCAGATGGCTATCTCATTATGAGCCCTCATGCTTGGATCTCTCTCGGTTCTAACGTTCGGATGAAGGTAGATTAGCCACTGAATATGAAGTTAAGTTTGTATGGCTTCAGACCAAATTTGTTATATTTTTGGATAACTAATTAAACTTATATCAGTTTTGTCTTTTTCCTTTCAATGGTTTGGTATACGTGAAAATGAATCACGGATATGTCTGCCGAAGCCACGACTAAGCGGCCAAATTATTCAGGAGATATCAAAAAAAATGTTTTGATTCTTCATAGTTGCATCAGTTTTGTCATTTTTCTAAAAGTCAACCGTGGATCCCCTCACTTCCTTTCCTTAATTTATTCTTTCTTCTTCGTTAAATCTAGTTCGTTGGGTTATTTAATCTTAGTTACTTCCTGAGTGAGTTTGTCACACTTTTTTCAGATCAACATTTTCACTATTCAGGCGCTCCAAAGAAGTGGATAGATTCGATACATGTCACTATTTCTGTTCTTTCAGATATACCCTCCGGTGTGTGAATGCTGCAGCAATCCAGCAATTCGTTTTTTTTTTTTTTTTTTTTTTTTTTTTTTTTTTTACATATGCGCATTGTACCAGTAATGTTTTTCCTTAAAAGAACGAGTACTAAATAAGGCGCGAAAAATCTTCAAGGTTTCAGTCGCTGGGATTAGTTATATTTTCTTTTGCTTTCCAGAATATTCACTGCTGAAATCCGTATTCCAGTTGGTTTACCAATAAAGCCTCTAGCAGTGTTCCATCTTTTGCATATCTTTTTTTTGTTATCTCCCTCTCTCTTTCTCCTCTTTCCTTTCAGGATATAAAGAACGTAATATATATTTTCGGTTTAAGAATGTGAAATGAAATGCGAGACGTCTTCTTAATGAATAATCTCACGCTTTTTGTGCAAAATTTGTTACCTACCATAAACTACCTTCATCGCAAATCATTTCAGAAGGATAAGTTATATTACAATGAAATAGAAGACGATATTATGTTTTTTGTGTCTTACGTAATTTCCTTTAAAATCCACTGGATTGCTGCAGCATACCAGCGTGAATTAATTGAACTATGGAACTACATCTAGTATCTCTCTCTCTCTCTCTCTCTCTCTCTCTCTCTCTCTCTCTCTCTCTCTCTCTGTTGATGTTAGTAAAATATTACTTTTTCGAGCTTCGCACAGGATTTATTGGTAGTCCTTAAAATTCTTTGCAGTCCCTTCGTTCACGGTAATACAAGAAAGGCAAGTTCAACGGACACGGATATTGGTTTATTTGGTTAATAAACAAAGTTATCCTTTTATCTGTGATTAAACAACTCGTATTAAATACGGTCAATTCATAAAGTGCTATGTTTGAAGTAATTTTTGTAAAAATGAAGGACAGGACCATATGTTATTATTATTATTATTATTATTATTATTATTATTATTATTATTATTATTATTATTATTATTATTATTGTTATTATTATTATTTTATTTATTTATTTATTTATTTATATTTTTTTTTGAAGAAGAAGGCCTCTTTTAAACAAATTCTTTTGAATAAAATGGCAGAATTCAGCGAATTAATCTTATATATTATCTTTTCTATTTTTCTTATTACTCGCTTTTCTGGCTCAGCGATACTTTGCAATAATTGGCCCATATTCATATTGGGAATAATGCTGAAAGTGGTATTTTATTTAGAACAGGATTTATTAATAAAAAACTGGATATTATCAGTATACTGGGGTATGGAAAGTCGTTCCTCCGGTCCAGGTCAAGCAGGGGTCGTCGTCGATGTTGGTATCATTCCATAAGAGAGGTCAATGTCAGGCCGGGGTCGTCTCTGGTATTCAGCTGGTATTAATGCTGGTGTAGCTCTGGCTTATCGCGACGTTTCAACCTTCTCGTAGGCCATCTTCATGGCTGGTCAGCAGTAGAAGTGAAGAGATGGGATGGATGGATAGAAGGGGATAGAATAGGATGGGGGTTCGGATGCAACCGATTTAAACCCCGGAGAGGTCCCCCGGAAGGAAGTCTAGGTTATTGAAGCGGGAATAGAGAGCGAAAGGAAGGTATAAGGAGAAGTGATAAAGAATGGGACAGACCCATTTGTCTTTTGGTGTATCATTTGTTGATTCTTATGTTATGTTGGAATGACTCAAGTAGCTCGGTATTAAGTGGCTGAAGGCATGGTGAGGTTTCCTTTCTGTCTCGGTTCCAATTGGATCGTTCTCCCCCCCTCCCCCCTAGTGTTAGTTTTTTTTCGGGCTCTCTTCCCGAATGAGGTTGGAGTTGCAATGTTACTTATGATTCCTGGGTGCTGTGAGAGTCTAACTACTATTGGTGCAGGACAGAGATCGCCTGGGACGACTGCTGTATAACAAGAGTGCTCTTTTTTTGTTTGTTTTTTGTAATTTTCTTAAGTAAGGTGTCCCAGGTGGAAGCAGGCGTATAGCGGCTCGAATCCTAGAGCTGAGTTCTCATTGGTCGAGCCGGTCTGGGGCGAAGTCGGGGATCTCTCGTCGATGGTTGCAGGGATTCAGCCGTGCGAGCGCTCTTATTATTATTATTATTATTATTATTTTGTTCTTAGGGGTCCACAATAACAAAAAATGTGGCGAGTCCGTGTATAATTTTTAAAACTCTTTACAAAAAGCTTTCGAACGCTTCCCTTAAATTCACCTCTGTACATGGTGTGCCTAATTGTTCATTTGGACTGAAGATGAACCCAGGGAAGGGTTCGAAAGCTTTTTTGTAAAGAGTTTTAAAAATTATACACGGACTTGCAACATTTTTTTATTATTGTGGACCCCTTAAAACATTATATATACTCTCGCGATGGAGAGTTTTTCCCAACCAATTATTATTATTATTGTTAAAGTTAGTTGTACCTGTCTGTTGTGAAATCTGTCATATTTCGTTGCTTTTATTGGTACAGTTACTCTACTCAGTTTGATTTTTAAGGTGCGTTTTTGGGATAAACGTTTCAAATTGGAATACTATGTGACATAGAGAAATCACTTCAGGAATTCTGAAAAAATGAAAACATTTGTATCCTTGTAGTGACTGAAATCTTTTCAACTTTGGTAGCGCAAAGGAAACTTTGGGAATTCCTTCTTGTATTAATAAGGATGGTACTTTTTATTTAATCACTCTTTCCACGTTCGTGTAACTGTTTGTTTTAAACGGTGTCTTCATTTGAAGGCCGATGAACTCCCACAATTTTTCAAGAAATCCACAATATTTCAAGAAATCCCCTTTATGCTTTCATGAGTCACATCACCTGGTGCTGTTTTGCTTTGAAAGAAACATCAAGCAAGATGAATAGTCTGTGTTGGTTTTTCGCATTGGATGCAGAATCTCTATTAGTTTTGTTCCCTGTATTTTTTTTTCAAATTTTTAAACTTGTGAAATTTTGCCCAAAAATTTTCATTCATGGCCGAGTTCAATAGAGGCGACTTTTTCAGACTGATGAAATAGAGTTATATGCATAGAAAACTTACTTGTTTTATGGGAAGTTAGATTATATTAATGGTAAATCAGAGGTTTAATTGAAAGATTCCGTTTTTTCTTGTCATATAAATTATGAACTATCGAGTTTTTCATACAGTTCTTAAAGCTTCCTCCTAAATATGGTCACTTTTATCGGCTAGGACCAAAACTAGTGGGGATTAGACCTCGGTAGTTTCTTCCAGTAAGAAGCAATTACAATGTAGGCAATAAAAACTGGAAATTCCTTAGGCGGAAGAATTACAAGCGGAACTCGCTACATTCTGAATCCCAAATGATTCCCAAGACGTGCAGGGAATCGTACGAGCCTCTCTCTCTCTCTCTCTCTCTCTCTCTCTCTCTCTCTCTCTCTCTCTCTCTCTCTCTCTCGTTTTCCAAACCTGCTTAACGGGCACAAGAAACCATCTTGTAACATAAGTGACTCGGATGTAAAGTAATGCTTTCAAGGGTTTAGTTCTAAAGACTCAAGTAAGTCTACTTTTACGTTCGTCATGAAATAAAATTGAATTGTTTCATAATTCTGGAGAATTTTATAGGAACTATGGATCACATTATATATAATATTCGGCGTTCCATACCAAGTTAAGGCTTACTATTCAAGCGCAGGTGTCATCACGTCAATCAGAAAATATTGAAAATGTTATGACTGAAAGAGGTTAGCCTTGAATCCTTTGCCCTTAGGGGTGATATTTTGAAGAAGAAAGATTTTCTCCAAGGGTGGAAAAATAGAGATACCATCCTATGTGGAGTCGCCCCTCCACCCCTCACGCACCTATCAGTGGGAGTGTTTGGTTTTGGGTCTCTTGTTGAATTCCTAAATAATGGGAAGAGAAGTATTCACTGTTTTCTATAGAACCTTTATTGATTTTCTAGCGGTAACCTTAGCATCGCGCTCTATAAGGCAAGGTCTCTCCAAGAGATAAATGAAAGTATTTAGTTATTCAGTATATATGTGTGATGTATTATCTTCTAGATATATTCAGTAATAGAGGCATTTCATTGCGTGTTTCAAGTCGAGTTCCTCCTCCTTCTCTCTCTCTCTCTCTCTCTCTCTCTCTCTCTCTCTCTCTCTCTCTCTCTCTCTCCTTAGTTATGCACCCAGTGTTGCTTAAAGTAACACGTATACCTTCAAAGCAAAGAAGATTAAAATACAGTACTTTATTTACCAGTTGTAAAACATATAGCATATAAAACATATAAAACGTATAATATAACACTGTGTTTGATGGAGTTTTTATCATGAAAAATAAATGAGGCAAAGAGCAGTTCAAGATTTAACACTTTGGTTATGCAGCATTGTAGGATTGGCCTTTAGTATCTGAAGTATAGCTGGTTTTGAGTACTGCAAAGGCATTCTGGGTTTTTGATGTATTATTAATATATATAATATATATATATATAATATATATATATATATATAGATATTATATAATATATATATATATGAGGCAGTCCCCAGTTATCGACGGACTCAGGTAATGGCGATCTGGTTTTATGTCGCTTGTCCAGCGCCCTAAAATCTGTTATTTATGGTGCCATTATGGGGTCAAGTTTCGGTTATCGGCGCCATAATGTGCCAAGAATAGTTATGGCACCATAACATACCATAACATACATTAATTATACCATTGGAAAAGGGGAATATTCAGTTATCTGATGGTATGTAAAATGTGCAAAAACCCTGAATACATAGCCTAAACTGGTCATTAGAAGACGCAAAATTATAAATTGTCAAGCAAATATTTGGAGAACAAAATTTTTACTATCAATATAACTTGACAGCATTATTGTGTGTATTTATTTTTTTTAACCAATAATGATTTCATCATAAAATTTATATTTTCATATGTATCAATAAATATCAATACACTGTAATACAATGATAAAAGAACGTGTATTGACAAAGTTCAAAATTTCAAAATTTTAAAGGAAAATCGTATTCACAGAAGCGGAACATAAAACAATTTGAATTCAATTGAATCCAGCTGACTGTACATGTAAAGTTATGAATGGTATAATTTTCTTTTGAAATCAAAAGCCTTTGATGAAGAATAAAAATAAAGAACACACTTTGTTGGAAATATATTCGAAAAAGAATGACAGTTAATGTAGCGACCATACCCACTAATCTTTATGCGAGAGAGTCCGTCAAAATTTGCAGTGTGGTGAAGTACTTTGGAGGGCTATAAAAAATTTCACCAGTACTTTCCAAGGTGACACCCGCCAGTTTCCAACTCCTAGGGGAGTTACTCTTTCCAAAATTATAGGGTGCAATTTGTGCCACTGATGGGATCACATACTAAAAAAATATGGGGTTATTTTGCGACACTTTAAGACGAGAAGTACCAATAAACAGAATCTACCTCTGAAATAAAAGCGGACAGTCAAGTGGGTACAAATTTATTTTTTGAATTCACCTTTTGAAAAGAAAATGAGACTAGTGAACGCTTGTGGGACGAGTTCGTGGAAGATAAAAAGTAAAAAAAAAGCTGCTTAAGAGACCTTTTTATTGCGCCTCAGAGGAACGGAAGACATTTTAAGAGTCCGGTAACGAAGGGATTTTTGTGGAAAGTTTATGTCCCCCCCCCCCTCCCCCCGCCCACCTTCTCTCTCTCTCTTCTCTCTCTCTCTCTCTCTCTCTCTCTCTCTCTCTCTCTCTCCTGAAAAACTATTTGTCATTAAGATTATTTTTTTGACTAAGGATTCTTGCAGCTGTTCAAGTTTAAACCTCTGGAGATTAAGCTAACAAGATACCAGCACAGACTCTTATTCCTAAGACAGCCCGGGGAAGCTTTAGGGATATCAAGGAGTTTTACATCCTGAATACTATTCCCCAACTGGGAATAGTACTCAGATTCCGAAAATGACGAGGCAACGCTGTTCGCACACTTTGGACAAAATGAGCTAGAGCTAAAACAAGCATACTACTAAAACAAGCATACTTTGATCCATTGATCTTTAATTTCACAGACTTTCAATTTGATATCTCACGTGGTTTACGAGATATAAAATATCAAAACTGATGTAAAATATCAGTTTTCACAAAGTGACGAATGTTCGATTCGCCACATTTTTTCACAAAATGCAGCATCGGTAATTAAAGTCATTTGGTCGCTCTGTATGATAACCTTTTATATTCATATGATGATATTATGCTAATTTATGCTTAACAACTTATATCTGACAATCATAAACTCTACGGAGTATGCTGTTCAGTTTAATAATAGAAGTATTATGGAAAAATAATTTTTTTCTTCCTGAGAATTTTCACCTTTAACTGCGATAAAAATGGCCATGAAAATGCGGTGAAGCTGGAGGATTGGAAATGACTTGCGCAAGAAAAGCTGATAAACTGTCGTAAAAATCACAGTGTGATGATAAGTTGAAATTGTGATAAAGCTTGTACAAAATACGAGAATATCTTTAAAAAAAACTGTTTCTGATTCTTCCTATGTAACATATCCTGAACAGTTTAAAGTTGATGGATTTGCTAAACAACCAAGTGGAATGTCGCCATTAAAAAGGGATAACTTTTCAGAAAAAGGAAGCCATCGAAAATTGTGCAAAGAAAATGGTAACTCTAGTTATGCAAACATAATTGTATAAAGTAAGAGAGAGACCAGCAATAAAGAAACCTGAAGCCACGATGCTTTTCAGAAGAAAAAAAATTGTGCTAATGTTAAAGGTCTGTAATGTAATGAAATAACAGCTGAAGAAAGACACCATTCTCAGTGACTTTTATGATTTAAGAAGTGTTACAAAGCAAAGGGAATGGGTATATCGACATGTTCAAGCTACTGACACCAAGAATGATGGAGATAGGAAACCGAGTCGTAAAACCACAACGTTCTTATATTTCTTACCAAAATTGCACGCTAGGAAATCACGGGAGTGCAGAGTGATGTTTTTAAACACACTAAATATAAGTGAAAGGCAGATTAGGACAGCAATGACGAAACTGCCTTTAGATGAACTATGCAAGAAGAGGGTCGTGGAGGTAGAAGGGAGAAATTAAAGAAAAGAGATGAAAGACTTGAACTAAAAGTGATAGACCACATTAACATTCCCAAGGATGGAGTCACATTATTGTCGTAAAAGCTCCACCCAACAATATCTATGTCCGGATTTGACAATCACCAAAATACATCAACTTTTATACTAAAAGTAATTGAAATGAAGTAGCTTTTCTTTTTGCAGAAAGATAATAAAAACTCAGAAGTTAAAATTTCATGTGCGCCCAAAAAGGACCAGTGTGGCGTGTGTGAAGCATTCCGGAAAGGGGAAAAAGATGAACGTGAATAATTGAAATTTCGATATGAAAAACATACAACAGAACAAGATATAGTTAGACAAATAAAGTAAAAAGTAAAGTAGAGGGCTAAGTCGAATAATGAACTAAGACAAATAAAGAAAAAAGTAAAGTAGAAGGCTAAGTCAAATAATGAACTACTAATTGCTGCGAATTTCGACCTGGAACTAGTGTTATATTTGTGTAAATCTCTCCGCAAAAGAAAACTGTCATGCTATAATTTTACTATATATAACTTAAGAAATGAGAAGGTTCTTGTTTCTTTTGCCATGAAGGGATTGCAAATCGAGGAGCAAAAGAAACTGCTTCTTGCATCAGAAGCTGGCCAACAAAAGCAGACAATAATTCAAAGTATACTGATGTTGCCTATTTTTATGATGGATGTCCCGGACAGAACAAGAATTCCGAACTGCCATCTATGTTGCTTAATTTTTTTTGGAGAATTCACTTTCAATAAAGCGAATCGTTGTGTGTACCTCTTTGAAACAGGTCATGCCCAATATGAAGGAGACTCAATACATTGCAGTATTGAGAGGGCAATGAAAAGGGCAGGAGATATTTTCACTCCGTCGGTTGGCAATATATATCTTACATTCTCAGCCTATATATAATTCAACTTTAGATTCGGTGTGTCACGAATATCCACTATTTCAAATCGAATCGTTAACACTGAGTCAGTCAGTTTTCACAAACTTGAATATTTTTTATGAACATTATTAAGAAATCTTTATGAAATTGGGATATTGTTTAAACACTCTTTTAAAGAGGTGTTAAAATTATCAACTACCTAATAAAAAGTTTACTGACCATAAAAAGATGATTTGAAATGAGAGAAAACTGTAAATGCGATTTACTCCAAACAAGAATTTTGTCAATTCGACGGTTTGTGGAAACGTCGGCGATATAGATGGCAGTGAGTATGGTTGCCGAAATTAGTGTTATTTAATAATTATCTTATTATGTGCTATGTCTGTACTTTATTATTAGAAAGCTGCTATTATTCACAAACCCAAGTCTTTCAATGACTATTATTTTAAATAAGCTTACTGAGTGACAGATGTCATCATTATATTAAAAGTTAATGATCTTATACCTAAGATTAAAGTTGCCATTTACATATGCAAATCAACACTGTCTCTTGCCCAATTGCCCCACACACCTGTGTCAGCAAAAAACTTTAAAGAATCCAATAGTGTTTTATAAAAGAGATGTGTCGATAAATTTAACTTCATCTTCCTTTTGGTTTTTCTGCTTTTTATTCACCTTGTTCCGTATTCCCTTATTATTGGAGTTTTCCCTCTTTGAATGGATGACTGGAAGATCTTCCCTTGGACGTTAAACCTTTCTCTATCAAACTTGTCCTCAAGCTTTAATTAAGCCTTTGATCTATTAATCACCATGTCTTTGTATGAAAAGAAACGCATTAGTGACGAAATTCAACATTAATTCCCGTTTCTTAGGAAAGCTTTACAAATCTTTTGTCAGTCTTATCTCGGGTGAAAATTGTTACTATTTCAGGCTAGCTGAATCTTGTTTATCGCTTTGTCATATTTGTTATTCGATGCTCAGCTTGAAGAAGTTGAGTTTCAGGCTATGACAACACTTATTTTCATTATTATACTTTCCAAAATTTTAAAGTGTCATTTTTCATTAAAAAAAAAAAAAAGCGTTTAAAAGTTTTTTATGGAAAAATGTTTGCCTTTCACCGCTGCGGTGATGAATATTTAACAGTGGACTCATGTGTGCAGCATTATTATTATTATTTGTCCTAACTTTCTGTGTCTAAGTGAGAGCGTGTTTGTGTTTATCACAGTTTGCTTAGAATCCAGATATCTGATTATTAAATCACTTATATTTATAGAAACCTTTTCTGCATAAATTTTGTTTTTATTATAGGTTGTTATTCTTTTTAAAATATTAAAAAGACAAGCCTTATGACCAAAATGTTACTGTGGAAGTATCTATAGAAAAAACGAATATATTAATGCAAATTTGGCCTCACATGAGTTTGATATGCATAATCAGGCAGTTGTCAGAGGAAAATGTGACGGTTCGTGTTCTAAGGTAAGAAAAACCTGTGGCACTGGCCAGAGGGACAACAGACAACAGGACACACGAAAAGGATGGGGATGGTGATGCTCAAAGCGAATAACACTGGTTCCTGAAGGTCTCACTTCAGCGAGTCATTGGGAGTTCCCGTTTGAAGTAGACATCGCGGAGAACGGCCTGACAGAATACTTGTCTTTCCTAAGATATAATTGCATTTGTTATACAATTAATACCAAAGACAAGTGTTCTGTTAAGCCGTTTCTTGAGTTCACTGTAGCATTGTGCTTTTGCTCGAAAGCTATTTATATTGTTGACAGGTCTTGTTGAGATAAATATTGTTAGTGATAGCTCGACTACAATTGGAAATTTGTCACGAAAGGCTAAGCGTTCAATTCTGATACCAAGTATTAACACTAGATACCCTATCGCAAGTTGCAAATCGTCTTCTAATGCCGTTAGTGTATGAGTAATATGTTTCCAAGTTTAACGGATAGAATATCCTTCTGTGAGATCTTAATTTTTTCAGCAGCTGCATTACAGTTACTTTTCTTATTTTCATAAGTAAATAAGCTGCTTTGTCTCCATCTCATTGTAGTGGAATGAAGAAGATAAAAGGATGTAGCTGGTAGTCCCCAAGAGAAGCCACACAAGTTCTTAAAATGAGGGAGAGACGAAGCATCGGTTTTAATGATAGATCTGGTAATGGAACTCTTAGATGTAGAAATTATGGAATAATGTAAGAATGATATGTTAACGAATGATACCTTATAATAAACATTTGCAATTGGTATTGATTATTTGTATCTTTATCTTATATTAGAAAATATCCTTGGTTACAATTTTTCATGTGAGATGTAGAATTAGAACTTAATATTTATGTAATTAAAGATGAAGGAATAAACCTGGTTATACAACTTCCAGCTGCCGGTGACCTTCATCTTTAGCCTTTGCTTTGTTATAAATTTTTCTGTGGTCACTCGTATATCTATTTTTCAAACTCTTCACGAAATCAACTAACAAAAATTATTTTAAGACTATTTCAACTTGAATTATACTTCAAATCCTTCGCTCCCAAAGAGGATCTTGTGTTAGACGACCGGAGATGTTTCTGAAAGAAAAAGAATATATTTCTTTCATTTTCAAGGGCCATTTCATTGCCCCCAACCCCTACCCATAACGTCTACGATGTTCCGTGTGGGTGTGTATTGGAAAGTCTGGAGGGGAGGGCTGTTTTACTTGCAGTGGTTGGGATGGGAAAGTTCTTGATTCTGGAGGACGTTTATTGATTTTGTTGCTGTGGCCATGGGGTTCCTACAAGAGGAGGCTTCTTGGAAACGGAAAAAAGACGAATGCTTTTTGTCAGTTGTTTATACATATGAGACCGAAAGAACTATGTTCAGGCCTTTCATTTGTATATGGTAAATAGAATAATAGCCATATGTTCTATCGCTCATGTTGTTTTATTGTTATTTAGGTATGGAAAATTTATTTGTGATACTCTCTCTCTCTCTCTCTCTCTCTCTCTCTCTCTCTCTCTCTCTCTCTCTCTCTCTCTCTCTCTTCGTTTAGTAAATAAGTCTTTAAAGCAATGTTTTTGTAACTGATAAAAGAAAGTAAGAACTTAAATGGTAATTTTTATAGTAAATAAAAGCGTTTCATTTGGAAGAATTAAAATAAAAAAGCACTGCCTTTTTCAGATTATCAGAAAGAATTAGATTATTTGTAAGTGTTTTTGTTATTCACATAGCAAGATAATCTGCAAAGAAAATGGAATTCAGCAAAAATTTATAGACAGGTCTAGCTCTTGTATGGAATGAAGTAAGTGTAAGAAATGAGATATTTCATTATTCCGCTATTTGTGATAGATCTGACGAAAGCGAGTTGATTGGCTGTGCGACGAGAGGAATGCTTAAGTCTTCAAAGGGTTGCATTTTCATTAATGAAATAAGTTACTTTTGCGTTTTAAATATGACATCATTTATAGACATACTGCCTCCCGTTCAGGCATTTGCCTTGTGTGTTCACTATTGGATTAAAAATGTATCCTGGTCTTAATTTATTTAATACAGCAAGCATTTAGCTGCCATTAATTTTCATGTAGTTCAACAATTTTAACATAGGTTATTACTTGTGATATTTCTGGATAGGCTATTGTTAGAAAATTATTTTTCAAAGGAGAGAGAGAAGAGCTTCCATTTCGTGGCCTTGTAAGTGGGATAGCATGGCCCACTGATCATTAATTATGCGTACACACGCCAAGTCTCAAGAAATTCTTCAGTGCTCTTACGTCGAGATGTGGCGTGAGTAGTTCACTTTCCTTGGATGTAACATTCTTAGGCGCTTCCAGGGTAGGTAGCATTAAATCAGGTAAGTTTTGATTCTGAAGGAAAAGACTTTTCCTCAGATAACTACGTTAGTGTTGTATTTTCGATATCGAACTAAGTACTGTAACTTAAGCAGCGAACATTAAAAGAATTCGTAGTTTTTGTCTGCGGTTTTTTGTTATATGTCTTGCGATTTTTTAAAGAAGTTAGAATCGTTTGTAGATTTAGGAACAAAATGCAGACAAATGCTTCTGATTATTTTTCAATGAATAATTAGCGTTATACAAATGAAATCAAGATTCCTTTATAATTGCAAAGGAAACTGATCCTTTGTTACTGAATCCCATTCCAGGTGTTTATGGATGAATTGTGTTGTGATCATAAGCAAATAAACAGATTGAGAGAAAACACAGCACATAAAATAAATTGAATCAGTGCGGAACGATTAGTCCTATAATTCTTGATTTGGGAGAGAGGAAAATAATGAGGGATGTCTTTGTACCACTCTCAGTTGAGATAGAGGGACACTCTATGGACAAGATTATTGGAACTCCACAATCACCTCTGCACACAAGGAGCGTTGATCTCTGCTCTATATTAAAAATTATAAGTTAAACTTTAGGTATGGGCATGATTGTCTTGCCATCTGAGAGTGGCAGATTTCTAATAACGCCTCTTAGTATACTAGAAAGCAGTGTGGCATAATAAATTTTTAATCATAAATAAAGAAGAGTGCAGTTGCAATTTAAAGAGAAATAGCTAAGTTACTTTAATTTGTATACTATATAATTTAAGATGAAAAGCCAGGCGAGTCATCTTTCAATAATTACTTCATATATATTTTTAGTAAACATTTGTTATTTATACTCTGTATATGTAAGATATTCACTGTATTATGGCTGACTGTGCATATAGATATTATTATATCTTCCAAATAATTTTGGAAGATATAATAATTCATTCTGGTAGAACTTCCAAACCTTTTATTTTACAACGAAACGAGTTCAGAAACATATGGCAATTAACATCGTGTGAAATATACTTACTATAGAAATTCAGTTCTAAAATGCATAAATATTCACAATTGGGTTACGATATTGCATTATATCAAAAGCTTTCATCACAAAAGGATATTTAAGCCAGCATGTTTACAGGCTTTAAATCAGGCATTTCCTCTGGTTTACATGGAAAGGGATTTTTCTTACTAATCCTATTATTATTCCCGTTTTCAAAGCAAAAATATTTATGCAATAACCCAACAGCTGATCCAGTTCAGTATCACAAAGGGATGAATTACGTTATGACTCTATACACCCACAGTTACCAATAAATCAAAAGATTCCTGATTTAAAGTTAATGTAAAAAAATAATGCAGATTCATTATATTAACTAATTTTCAATTTGCAACGAAAAATGATTTATAGAATAGTTTTTTATAGCCCAATCAAACAAGTATGGTGATAAAAATAAATAGATTTATTTACAATTCACTTAAATAAAGGTAAATGAGAATGTTAAAATGTGTTACATACTTAAATACTAAAAACGACCAATGCAAATTAATCTGATAATCCGTGGCTCTGTTGCTCCTGAGAAGATGTTAAAAGATTTTTCTTATATATTGCTATGTAACACCTCGGTCCCATGTTTTGAATCCATTAGCCATCCTTTGAACTGACTTCATTCTGCAATGTATAACGAAGCTCTTTAGCATTTCTGGCCCATTTGTTTTAGAGATTTTTATATGACATAAACGAATTCTCATGCTTCTTAACATTTTAATATTTCCCGACTTGGAAAGGTTGTGGATCCGTTGAGACAAACTTCAGTCTCCATTTATGAATGCTTTGCGGAATAATTTGGTTGAAAATGATCCACTAGTTCATGGGAAGATATCGACAACCGCGAATAGTTTGTCAGACATACATACATCCATACTCACATGCACTAGAAAAGCCTAAATGTCACAAGAAATACAAATTCACTAAATTCACCCAAATTAAAACTACAACACAGGTCACCCAGGAGAGGTTATAATTTGGGTGAATTTCGCTTCTTAATTCTTTTTCCTGTAAACCATTGATTTCTCTCTCTCTCTCTCTCTCTCTCTCTCTCTCTCTCTCTCTCTCTCTCTCATTCAGGAGTGATAAATGAACTATCAGTATTATTTCCCTTTTTCAACGAAACTTTGTGTTGAATCTTGTAGTTGCAGTTTGAAACTCTGAGCTTTTAATAATATTTTAAAAAGTTATTTAGTGAATTTGTATTTCTTGTGACATTTAGGCTTTTCTAGTGCATGTGAGTATGTATGTATGTATGTCTGACATAAACTATTCGCGGTTGTCGATATCTTCCCATGAACTAGTGGATCATTTTCAACCAAATTATTCCGCAAAGCATCCATAAATGGAGACTGAAGTTTGTCTCAACGGATCCACAACCTTTCCAAGTCGGGAAATATTAAAATGTTAAGAAGCATGAGAATTCGTTTATGTCATATAAAAATCTCCAAAACAAATGGGCCAGAAATGCTAACTAGAGCTTCGTTATACATTGCAGAATGAAGTCAGTTCAAAGGATGGCTAATGGATTCAAAACATGGGACCGAGGTGTTACATAGCAATATATAAGAAAAATCTTTTGACATCTTCTCAGGATATAACACATTTTAACATTCTCATTTACCTTTATTTAAGTGAATTGTAAATAAATCTATTTATTTACAATCTCATTTACCTTTATTTAAGTGAATTGTAAATAAATCTATTTATTTTTAAGTGAATTGTAAATAAATCTATTTATTTTTATCACCATACTTGTTTGATTAAGCTGTAAAAAAACTAATTCTATAAATAATTTTTCGTTGGCAAATTGAAAATTAGTTAATATAACGAATCTGCATTTTTTTTTTTTTTACATTAACTTTAAATCAGGAATCTTTTGATTTATTGGTAACTGTGGGTGTATAGAGTCATAACGTAATTCATCCCTTTGTGATACTGAACTGGATCAGCTGTTGGGTTATTGCATAAATATTTTTGCTTTGAAAACGGGAATAATAATAGGATTAGTAAGAAAAATCCCTTTCCATGTAAACCAGAGGAAATGCCTGATGTAAAGCCTGTAAACATGCTGGCTTAAATATCCTTTTGTGATGAAAGCTTTTGATATAACGCAATATCGTAACCCAATTGTGAATATTTATGCATTTTAGAACTGAATTTCTATAGTAAGTATATTTCACACGATGTTAATTGCCATATGTTTCTGAACTCGTTTCGTTGTAAAATAAAAGGTTTGGAAGGTCGACCAGAATGATGTCAATTCTATTCACATAATATAAGAGCCTCAGTGGCGTGGTCGGTATGGTGTTCGCGTACCACCTCGGTGGACGCGAGTTCGATTCTTGGGCATTCCTTTGAGGTGGGAGATATGTGTATTTCTGGTGATAGAAGTTCACACTCTTCGTGGTTCGGAAGTCACGTAAAGCCGTTGGTCCCGTTGCTGAATGACCACTGGTTCCATGCAACGTAAAAACACCAAACAAACAAATTCTATTCACGAAGGGAACCTTGCATTAGTAACTTAGTAATGAGCATTAAAGCTATAATTAAATTTAGTTAATCAGTTGCAGCAGACCAGACGAGCCATATGCTTTGATTTTTATGCTCTAGATGTCATAAGACAACTACAACACTTTTTGTTTTCATTGTTTTGGTTGTAGGAACCTTTTACTTTTATTATTTGTGCATTTAAGTTGCCGTGTACTTGTAAGAATGGTAGTTTATGGGGCATTATAAACGAAAAGTTATGTTTTGTCCCATTTCCCTTCCATAAACTCTAGACAAGCAGTCTCTCTCTCTCTCTCTCTCTCTCTCTCTCTCTCTCTCTCTCTCTCTCTCTCTCTCTCTCTCTCTCTCTCTCACCATTCCTCGAGAAATCCATAAGTTTCGGGTGTTTTAAGATATTTAAAATTTTTCTGTAAAATTATTTATTGATTTTTTGTAAGTAAAAGAGTGAACTTTGAATTTTACTTATCTTTTTAAATATATGAACATTAGTCTACAGAAATGCATCATATCGTTTGGCCCACAAGAAAACAAATGTCTTTGCCCAAGCAAAAAAGGAAGATGTACGCAAGCTCTTGAGAGAAGATGCAAAAGAGATGAATTTGGGAGATCAGAATAATAAAAAAAAGTTTCCTGGAACCTTCATATGCAGAATCTCCAAATAAGAAAAAAAAAAAAACCATTCCAGCGAGTGGCACTTGCATGATAATCGTTCTTTGTCTTTCGCAACAACCCGTATTTTAGCTTATCGTTCTTTTCCTGTTTGTTTGTTTGTCAAGAAACAAATGTTAGTTTTTCCCAGATATACAATAATATCATGCAGTTTGTTTGCATGGAACTCTGATTGCATTTATCTTGTTACATCCATATAACTACTGTGTGTCCAGTCTATTCTGTCTTTGTATTGATCTTTTCCCTTATTTGCCTTCGAGTGTTCAAATTTCGCTGGCCATATTTTAGTGAAAAGACCATTTTTGGTGTAGAAGATTAATTTGATGTAATTCAGTAAAAAAAGAAACAATTTGAAATATTATTTAGCAGATTTAGATATTGTGTTAAATGCAGGTAGTAGATTGAATTCAAGAACTGAATTTGTTTATCCGTTTTTGAAACGTGTGGGTTGACTCTATCTCCCCTCGAATGGTTTCAAACGCAAAAGTTCTGCTCTTTCAATGAGGGGGGGATTCTCCAACATTT
Source organism: Macrobrachium nipponense (assembly GCF_015104395.2). NCBI lineage: Eukaryota > Metazoa > Arthropoda > Malacostraca > Decapoda > Palaemonidae > Macrobrachium > Macrobrachium nipponense. Next base: position 62,334,473 of record NC_061088.1, read on the forward strand.
TTCTTTCCTAGTGACCTCCTTTCCACCGTCTTCTGTTGATATAACTTTCGAGTAATTCGTGTCCGCTGCTTGTGTTTATTTATCGAAAGTTTTTCCTAGTGTTGAGTGTGTGCAATTCTGTCGCATTTATACCCGTAGTTTTATTGGCAGGCAATAAAAAATGTAACTATGACTTCCATGAAAAAATCAGAACAAATCAGCTGACATTTGTAATACCCCAGTGTGTAATGCAGTAATTGGCATTGTGATATCAAACTCCAAATCAGTGACTGTAAAAGGTTAATAAATGCAATTAAAGGGTAGAACCAAATTGGATGAATTTAATTATTTTATACATTTTTCACTGAATCGACGATATGCATTAGTTTTACAATGACTAATCATTAACTGACAACGTGAGCTCTTACTTGTCCCGGAGGACTTTCCGTTTGATTTCAACTACCGCTACACTTTTGTGGTTTTAGAATAAGATGACTGAGTAGTTCTCGTCAGGACGCTAAAACTTAACGAAATATCTAGTTCCAATTGTAGGAAATTTTATCCCCGGTTACACGACGAGGGTCTGTGTTCGTTGAACGAGACTAAACCTGGTGGTTGATTAGAAACTGTCAGGAAAGTCAAGAATTACATATAATTGCTTGTTCCTATTAACTACTCTTCGGTTACATGGAAAAGATCCATGAGGCCAGAAACTACTAAAGACCTTTAGATCCTTATAATCTGTAACTTTTTGGGTTCCTCGTGTCATCAGGGGCGCAAGGCCATTTTGTGTTACAATACGGTGTCGGCTAAGACTGTTAATTAGAAGTTCTTAATTGTGTCCTGGCCTTTGAATGTCGGAGGGTGGGAAAGAATGAAAAGGATGTGAGTTTTGCTCTCTCTCTCTCTCTCTCTCTCTCTCTCTCTCTCTCTCTCTCTCTCTGTTATTTCCAATAACAGCCACAACATGGTTGTAAAAGTGATTAGGTGCAATAGATATGTTTGGAGGGACATTTAGGAGCTAAAATAAGTGAAACTGAAACAATCATTACAATAGATTATTTTCCATGATAATTTGGACATTATTCCTCAGCGACCCTTGTATGTTTGTCACATAATGCATTCCATAGATTGTAAACTGAAAACTTTTTTACGATTGGGACCTACCTTACACTTCTGTATTATTGATGCCACTTGTCCAGAAATGTTGTTGGCAAGAGAAAAGTATTAATGATTTCCCATGAAGATTGGCGGTATATGATTAGCTAATGATTTTTGCATCGCCGTTTTTAAAGAAATAGCTTATGAAGATATTGTAAGTATGACACTCTAGAAGCACAACCCCCTTCAGAGGTCCTAGTATTTCAGTTACATCAGAAACAATCACTTTGTTATTCCCTTCCTGCAAACCTTCCCTTATAACTGTATTATGTACAGTCAGATGTATGTAATGCGCTGTTGACGGACAGTAAACGCTGCTTTCAATGTGGAAATCTAAAATGGAAGGAATGATAGTACTGAACTTAATTCATAATCATTGTAAAAATTGAATTTTCCTCTATAATAAATGTGACTCATGTCCGAACCGAAAAGTATCATTCATTCTTTGTCCTGAATACAGAGTATGGAGAATTCTGTATTCGCCTTACTTCCAAAACTGCTTCAAGTTTGAGACAGCAATCAGAGTTTATTATTGAGTTTTTTGTTCATTGGTTTATCACCTAAGTCTTATTATTGTCAGTCACAATAATTGAGCCACTGTATTGTGCGTCATATGAAAAAGCCATACGCCAAATAACTACCTGCATTATGGTAAATATTCACACATATATATATATATATATATATATATAATCTATATATATATATATATATATATATATATATATATATATATATATATATATATATTACTGTGTGTGTTTTAGTTTCTTATCCACATACTTACATACATACACACAATATTTTTGTAAATTTCTAGGAACGTTATGTGCATGCTGCCGGTTAAATTGTTGCGATAAAGAAAACTTGAAATTGAAATATTTTTATCAATCTAAAGTTTATCAAAAAGTTGGTGATTGATGTTCGTAAAAGATTTTGATTTATATACTATAATGAATAGGGCTTTTTTTTTTATCGTAGATGCTTCGTTATAGGTGTTGGAAGGTGTTTTATGTTACCATTATATTTCTGTTAGCATACAGGTAACTTTATCAATAACGTTCACGTAACCAGTGTAACGGTTACTCGTAAGCAGATCTTCCAAATAGGGAAATAAATGATTTGATCACGTGAACAAAGGTCAGTGAGTATGCCTGACTACAGAACGTTTGCCGAGAGTATTACTTCCTGTTTTAGCCACTCTTTATTACCATTATTTCTTCGTCGTGTAGACGGGTCAGCGACCAGGAAAGTGACTGAGGTCGTAGGTCCTGGGTCGCATGGCCGTGACCCTCGGGGCATGTGCCTGGCTAGGTATGGAAGGTGTAACCGGATTTTTCTGGTCGGTACCAGATTGAAATCCAGGATTCTCTTATTAAAGTAGTTCGAGGTAAAGTATAGCTAGGAAAAATACAAATTACCAAGAATTTGTGATATTCTGTATTGTCCCACCGCACTTAGTGAGCTAAAGATTAAAAAGGTCTTCTGCAGCCTCGCATATTAGACCCTTAAACGAAAATATCTGTAATAAGGAGCCGGTATCAACCCTTCTTTGTTACCTTCCCCTCCCACCAATTCTTTACAGTTTTCCTTTCTGTTCAGTCTTTTAGTAGAGAATAAATCGGGACGGCAGGGAACATTCTCAAGTATCTTTATCTCAAGTTTTTGCTTCCACAGTTTCTGTTGCTGTTATAGAACGTGAAGTTATTATTTTCTTAATTACAGCTTTGGGTGTTCCTCAGGCTAATACCGTTATTAATATAACGGTACTATTTAATCCAGGTAACTTGACCTGTGACAGTGAACCATTCTTTTTCCAAAACAAAATATAAATGCTATTACACAGTTTTTTTCTTCAAAACTATTGTTATATAGTATGTTTTTATTGCGTACTTAAAGGAAAACCAGTTTTTTCTGCTAGGTTTCAACTGAGAAATATTGGTGAATTGGGTGCTGTTTACTTTTGTTTACACGGAAACTTTCATATGCTACATTTCTATCTTATCAATTCCCTATTTCCAAGCCATATTTGTCATCTATTCTAAGGATTTTAGAGTAATTAAAGCTAATTTCATTTATGTATCAGTGTTTAGCGATTCTTGGTTTATTTTTCTTTCCGTTCTATAAAAATTTTTTTGGTGTTTGGCTCTCTCGAAAGAAAACGTGAATTGAATTGTCCGGAAGAATTTTTTCCCTTCTCTAGTCTGAACCTGAGGTGAAGCAGAACTTTGTGTGGAGCCAATGATGTCGGTCGATTTTCTACGATTTCATTTCGGATGATTTTGATTTGTGGGAAGTTTTCAGGATCCAAGGAGTGTTGAAAGAAGGGGATACTAGCTGACCATCCCGGCGCTACCCAGGAAAAGTGAATGACAACTGATAAACTCTCTCTCTCTCTCTCTCTCTCTCTCCCCGTTTATCCTCCCTAACACCCGCTCTACTCTCTCTCCCTCTTTCTTGTTAAGGTAGTTGGTTCAGTTACATTGGCTAACATATTTGACATTTTATGTTTTACGCCTTCTCATCCCCCATTCCTAACAGGGATGAACTTGGACTTATAGAGCATCGGGAGTGTCACTAGTCATCTTAGCGATCTCGAAAACTATGGATTAGACACTTAACATCCTTCATTTTTAGTTATTCTTACATGTCACCCCTTCCCATCCTCAATCCCCCTTGGTGCAGTGATGACTCACCGCCACAGTATTCTTTCCCGGAAAACGTTTCAGTTAATGTATACCAAGTTTGGTTGAAATTGTTCAATGCATTTCAGAGTTATGCTGAAGCATACACACACACACACACACACACACACACATACATACATACGCATGTATTATATACATATACATCCATTTTTATATATATCGATTAGGAACAAGTTGTTGAAGTAAGAGAATTTTAAGCAATAATCTCAAGACACGCACAGAATGGAATTATTTCGTATACTTGGTGAATCATGTGCATGTAATTTAGTAAACATTACTTACATGTGCCTATCTTTCTACTTAAGTATTTATTTGATAAATGTTATCCACTGGGTCATAATATCATAATTTAGAGCATTTTCGCCTGGGCGTTCACAAATCAATTTTCTTTGATTACTTTGAGATTGTTTGTAGAATTTAGCCTTTTAGAAAGAATTTGTGTTATTGTTATTTGCAAATGATCCACAACAAGATTAGGATTATGAAGTTCCATCATAATATATCGAGAGTGACTTACGTACAGACGGCCAACAAAGAATTGGCGTAGTTTCTTAATTCATTGTTTCGTTATGGAAATATTGCCATATGCAGGTGCCAGATTATTTACGTAACAATAAATAATATTTCCTTTTAAGGTGCTATACTTGAAATAAATTACATTAGAACTGAGTAGACTTATTCAACGTCAAATATAATTATTTTGCAAAGTAATGAAAATATACAACACGAGGACACGAATTCTAATGGTATTCTCAACTAAGGATCCGTGGCAGCAATTGCATAAGTATTTGGACGTTGGCTTTGATGCCGCTAGTCATGAACCAAGTATCGTACTGTACTGGGGTATCGTCAGTTCTTAACCTACTGTCGAATAATAATACAACATTCTTTAATAGCAAAATGTGATTTAGCAAATTTTCTCCTTTGATCAATAAAATAATTTGCATAACACATATGACATGCCTAAATTTGACTTCTGATTTTGGCACTATGTTAGCCTAGGACCTAGGTCTATTTTCAGCATACTCTCTCGGATACGTGATGTGAAAATCTATATCAATCTGCTTTATTTGATTATTCCCGTTATTCATTTTTACTGGACATGTTCTCCTTTTTTTTTTATCTTTTTCATTATTGCATAACATAATTTTCTCAGACCTAGCTATCTCATATCAAAAAGCAATCATAAGAAATCAAACGAATACAATTTAGTCTCTTTTTTTTATCCAATTCCTTTCATGCCATGCTGCTTCATCCGCACATGTTGGGAAGTTGTGGGAGTCAAAGCATTCATAGGGTAATCTTCCTGTAGCTATTTATTTCTTCTAAACAGAATTTAATTAGAATCAGTCTTACTCGTATGCCTATACCTATTATATTATAAGTAGCTGAAAGGATAGGTAATATGAAACGTAACTTTCTCGTTCAAGTTTATTTCCGATATTTACAATAAAAAAAACACTCATTATATATACTATACATACATACATATATATATATATATATATATATATATATATATAATATATATAGATAGTCAGATAACTAAGGAAATACATACAGAAAATCATTGAACTGGAATGCAGTCAAAAACAAGCCTAAGTCAAGAAAATTATGAAAATAAGCAATCCTTATTAACATGTGGCATGTTATTATTAACATATATGCATATATATATATATATATATATATATATATAGATATACAGATATCTTATCTATTATTATATATATATTATATATATCTATATATATCTTATATTATATATATATATATATAGATATTACTATAATATAATATATAGATATATATCTATATATATAGTATATATATATATCTATATATATTATATATATATATCTATATAACCTATATATAGATATATCTATATAGATATATATCTAATTATATATTATAATATAATATATATATATATATATATATGATATATACTTATATATATAATATATAAATAAAAATATATATTAGATATATATAAAAATATATATATATGTATATCTATATATATAGATATATATCTATAGATATATATATATATATATATATATATATATATATATATCTATATATCTAGATATATATATATAGATATATATATATATGATATCTATATATATATAGATATATATATATAATATATATGCGATATATAATAAATCCTGTCAAATAAAGTGTAAAGATAATATACAAATGAAAATAAATATATTCATATTAGCATGTGAGATATATATCATATCTATATGTATGCATATGAGAGAGAGAGAGAGAGAGAGAGAGAGAGAGAGAGAGAGAGAGAGAGAGAGAGAGAGAGAGAGATGATTAACCAGGAAATCAGTCCCATAACATAGGCCTAGGCCTATAAGTCTGTATAGATTCACATGGATAAGATAAATGTAAGAGAAGTAAATGAGATGAAAGTAGGACTGTTAAAAACTAACGAGATTAAAATAAATCATATTATTTAAAAGGCAGCACAACTGATTAATATTTTGTATAAGATCCTCGTGCGTCTAGCACGCATCTTATCCTATTTGGCATTGATGCAACGAGGACTTCGCAAATGTTTGCTACTCCTCTCTTTGGCCTTAAACTCTCCCAAATATCTATTGCATGCTTTATAAGGTTTTCTTTTGTCCTAGCACGATTAACATCCCATTGTTGGATCATATGGGCCCATAAGTTTTCTATTGGGTTCAGATCTGCAGACTTCGCAGCCCAGTCAATTCGAACCGCGTCTGGATTTTGCTGAAACCATTTCTTTACAGCCTTTGCATTGTGGACCGCAGAATTGTCCATGGCGATATATATTGGCATGGGATACGGCAGTAATAGTTTTCGAACTGAGGGCAATATACTGTAAAATTGCAATATACTGATTACTGTTCATACGCTCATCGATGACAATTGGCTCTCCCGGTCCACTGGCATCCATCCCCATAACTCAACTGATATTCTGCCGCTACGCCTTGAAGGCTCGATGTTTTCTTCAGCATATCTGTCGACAGAAAATATGATTTCAACCGGTAGACAGTTCAATAGAGAGTAGTTACTAATACTCCCACACCCCCAGCCCCGCAGAAAAAGTAGAACAGTAGGGCTTCAACTTTACAAAGATATATTTTCTTTTATTTCTATATGCTATAATATGGACCTACTTTATGAATTATAATCTATAAATGAAAATTATAATGTTTTCTAACAGCCTATAGGATGAATTGAAATTATAAATCAACGCAACTGCATGAATATAATTGTGCAGTGCAATCCCCATTAAACACAGTTAATTCCGGTGTGAACAGTCAATTGTATATAGTTATTGATAATTTCTCAGCTTTAGGTCTAGGATATATACAGAAATAAAGACAAAATAACAAGTTTCTTTTTCATCTTGCAGTAAACTATGTATTATTTTCACGTTATAGGCAAGTTGCATTAGCTTTTTATATATATAACATAATGCACTAAGCATAATACCACATTTCAGTTTATGATAGGAATAAACAGGTCAATGTTAATTAAAAACAAAGAAGTGTGGTTCTTTTTTTATGAATAAGTAAACTAAAATTTCACTAGGCTTACCTAGTTTTATTTGGACGCCAACAATGAAGCTGTCCATGCGCATCAGACGCGAAAATTTTTTCATCACAGAAAATAACTAAATCCCAGAAAGAAGCATCTTCTGGAAGATATTGCAGGGCAAATCCCATCCTTGCTTCTTTATGCTGTTGCGTTAGCAATGGTTTCCTTGCCGGAATCCTGTGATGCAGGCCTGCCCCATGCAACCTATTCCGCACAGTCTGCACACAGTCCAAGCTGCTGTTTTACAGCCACTGCTGTAATCAGGGGTTGTCCTTTGACAGCATCAACAATCATTTTGTCCTGCTCTCTTGTGGTGATTTGAGGAGTTCCACTTCTAGGCCTATTTTCTAAACTTTGTCGCTCTGTGAACAATTTTATCCATCTATGTATGGTTCTCTTCGGTATGTTGAGTCTTCTTGATATTTCCCTGACAGGAATTTGCACCAAATGCAGTGCAATAATTGCCTCTTGCTGTGCAGGGGATGTTTCTTTGCCAGGCAGACGATCCATCGTGAACGTGAAGGGCGTGACAAAACAGGTGATTGACCCATGGTCTTAGACCGATAAGTGACACCGTGGCAGTGACCCAGCGATGCAGTTTTTTCTTCACAACATTGGCTTTTATCAGTGTTACCATACGCAGTTCTTCTGATTTTATTACGTTATTTTATGGTTAGAATGCGTATTTTCGGATGTAGAATTATTTTCCTTGACTTAAATAAACTACACGTCACTAGCTTAGCATAAAGTATTTTTGATGAAGAAAAATAAAGGATTTCAATAAAATTCATTAGTCTAAATAAGCAGGATATAATTTATAACCTTATTTTCATTAAAAAACACAAAAAGGCAGTGAAGAATTTTATTGCTCAGCGAAAGTTGCCTGTGCTCAGAATATCCACGGAGGGTTGCCAGATGTCACTAGAAAGACACATTAGTAGACGAAATTCCTCAAAACGGCAACACTGGTGGCACGTTGCCTTCGATTCCAGCGCATGTCAAGACGTCAAAAACAATAGAGTGAGGTCGCATGATTCACACTGTTAAGGTTATAATTTTTTTTAATTTGATAGCATATTTTGAGTTTCCAATGTTTTTTTGTGTAAAATGTAACAAATGAAATCGTTCAACTACCTTCAACTTGATATTGAAACGAATGAAATAAGGACTATGTTTATGTGATACTACCAGTGATGGGTGTCTCCTATCTATTTGGTAATGTATATCTATGGTTGTGATATGCCGTTTTTTTTCACTTCGTTTCGTTCACATCAATTTTGCTATAGGGAAAATAGTTTTTCACAATAACATAACAATGTTCTGAAGATATCAGTGACTGTTTTTAACGTCATTACATACGATTTCTTCCATCTTTGAAAAGAAAAATAGATAAATAAGGCATGAATCGTGCGTCAGGCAGGTGAACGAAAAATTATGAAACTCTGCCGCGAGTTTTATGGCCGACAGTACATTCATGGGCGATTAAAATTTTCAATGGTCCAGAGTACTTCGTGTTATGTGTTAAGAGTTGTGCTTGGAATTTTAGTTGAATTTCCATTAACTGAAACGTTTTGTGGATACATACACAAGGAACCAAAAAATCTTTTGTAAATGTATCCTCAATATGAGCACGATAAAAAAAGTACCTTTTTCGGTGTGCTCAAGAGCATTTCGCGAATTGCCTTCGCGAAGAAGGCTGTACATAATTGCCACCCATTACTCCCAAGGCTCCTGATGAGAATTCGCCGTACACTTTTTATTAATTTCTTTCAGTGGGCAGAGCTCATAATGGATGAGACATTCATTGCATAGGCGTTACCGTATAATGCTGATATATTAAGTTTCCACCCGGAAGAAAGGTTAGTCTCCTGACTCCTTCAGAACTTGCCGGAGTGCAATTGTTTATTGGCTTCTGTTGATTATTTCGATTGATGGGAAACGATGACGGTCAAGCTCTTTAATTATAAAGAATAGGTATTTGTGGGAAAAATGATAGTCGGATTATTTTTGTGGTTGGAACACCACTCTTTTTAGAAGGAAATAGATTTCTATACCAGCTCCTCGTTCCAAGACTTATTTGTTTACTTATTTTTTCTGCGACTATAGATTTCCAAGTCGCTTTGAAAACTTTACCTCAAAGCAAAGAAGATGCTCGATGTTTTTTTGTTTAATGCCTTTCGTTGGGAGAAAAATATTGAGCGATTCTCTTGATTTCCTCCCCAGATCAAGGTAGTTTAATCAAGTCTCTCTCGGTGGCCATGGTTTAATCCACTTGTTGTCACTGAAAGGGATTTTAACCTGAGTACACAGGAACGTAATCTTTTGTTTACATTCTCTCTAGGAATGTGACGTATCATCGATGAACTGGATTTGATGAGCAAATAAGTTGAAGGTTGATTTATTTGCTAATGACCTCCCCTCAACTCGTTACAAACGTTTTTGAGAACCTTGATATTTAGATATATACGAAATGTTGTATGACGACATTTCAGACATTTCGGAAATTAGTTACAATGTGTCCAAATTTTCGGGGGTAACCTAATCCTTGTTTTTCTTATTTTTGCTTTGTAACATAATTCGTATATTTTGTGTAACATAATTCATATTTTGTTAAATAATTTATATTTCATAATTCGGACTTTGTGACTGTACACAACATTACTGTAGTAAATTATTGTAATGAATAGGGCATTTTTCATCATAATTCATTTTTTGGCACAATTAAACGTGCAAGATTATTTGCTTGATGCCTGGATTTGTAATCGGTTGTTAGGTATTTGGGTTTTCATTCAGTATTAGTAATTTTGCTGGAGTCTCATGTGTTTGTTTATTTACTCCTTGTACCGGTGCTAACAGTCTATCGTATCAAGTTGCTTACTCTTTGATTTTATTATCGGTACTGTCTTCATATATATATATATATATATATATATATATATATATATATATATATATATATAATATATATATATATGTGTGTGTGTGTGTGTGTGTGTGTGTGTGTGTGTGTGTGTGTGTGTGTGTGTGTGTGTGGATGTATGTATGGATGTACGTATATGTATGTGTTTGTACACGGTTCTGGTGAGAATTATCTGTCCAATCGTATCAATCATCATCATCGATTAGTTTTAGTAGTGAATGAAGCTGATGTTTTCAGATTGTTAGCAATGAAACTCAGTTCCCGGAGGGAAAAAAACAGTAAACCTCAGATGCTATTTCTGTATGGGGCATAATGGCCTCCGCCTTTCGCGTTTGGGTTACTATCGAAGAAATTGCTTATCCATCACTTTCATGGGCCTATTTGTCATATTTTTCCGAAGATGATCATTTATGGCCGTAAAATTAACGTATAGATAACTGTGAGGAAATTGAATGAATGCTAGATTTCATGTAGGGTTCGTGAGGATTGCAGAATTTTATAAGTGTTATTACAAGACCAACCGACTAGGAAAAAAATCCTCTTCCTCTTCATTTTTGCGTATGTGACTATAACGCTCTTTATTAATTGGATTGCAACGTATTTTGTTAACATTGGTGGGCTTGCCGTATTGGTCGACTATATTGGGAGTACATTAGTTGTGTGGGGGGTGGGGGGAGAGAGATTGGCGCCAAGAAACACCATTGCGTCATTGATAGATGGTTAAGGTTGCGGAAGAAATACTGCTACCTTTGGGCACATTGAACATTTGTTAGACCTTTGCATTAAAAAGAGTATGAAGGTTGAACTGGATACAATCTCTCTCTCTCTCTCTCTCTCTCTCTCTCTCTCTCTCTCTCTCTCTCTCTCTCTCTCTCAGGAGGAAATGTAATGTTTAGCGACAATTCTTCTAAAAGCTTGTTGAAAATTTGGTTTGTAGTATGCGACTGTTCTTGAGTTGTTGATGTCATTCACAACTAATGAACTCCTCATCCGATCGTCACTCTCAAAGAAATGCACCTAACAAAGAAATGGTCAATCACTATAGATGACTTATTCATTCATAATGAGACGTGGAAATTTTGGTTGGTCTCAGTTCAGTGTCCATCTGTTGAGTAAGAAATTATCGGAAGATTAGGGATTAGCCAGTAAATTTGGTTTGTCAATCCCTGCCTCGTTTGCTCTGTCAACGGGTTTGCAATTCACCCCGCTTTATTTGCTCGGTCAGAACTTTCAAGAGACATTGTTGACCTCCTTTCTGGTTAGTTGACCTTTTCGAGTTCCTGATGCTTGCTTTTACAACAGAAAGTGAAATTCACCTCCTAAATGCAGTTTCAGCTTGGGATCGCATTCATTATATTCTCGTAGTATATATGCTTGTTATCAATATTATTATATATATATATATATATATATATATATATATATATATATGCACATCTATACATAAATACATAAACACGTGCGTATGTGTGCGAGCGCGCGTGAATGCAAGCTTATGGTGATTTTTTGTTACAAATTCCAGTGAATAATTGTTGATAACATTCATTATATCTATTACCTGGCAGTCCTGATTTAGTAGTTTTTATTTAACATCTTTTTTCATTTTAAGGCAAGTAAAAACAATGCTTTTGTAAATAATTATCATGTATATTTCCTGACTTTGCTGTTTTCTACTTCAGACGTAAGTTACAAGTCTGTCTTTTTATGTGTAATTATGTGCATTTTTTCGTCTGTAATTTTAATTTGTGTGCATGTATGTGTGTGTTTGTATGTGAGAGAGAGAGAGACACATACATACATACATACATACATACATACATACATACGTACGTACGTACGCGCATACAGTGAGGGGATACCCCAGTTCAGTGTCTTGCACCTCTTCTGGCAGCAACCCAAAATCTTACTATGTATATTTAACTCGGGAACCCATGTTCTCGTGAGCATTCTTGTGCTCCTTGTATTAGCCTTGATTATAGAAGCTTCGTCATAACCATATAGTTTACTAACAATAAAATAATGACAATTGTCCAATAAGTGGTGTAATCTAGTAGTTAAGAAAAAGTGTTGAATTTCATTGACTCAACATGTGCCATGCAACGGCCTTGTGGCGCAACGGATAACGCGTCTGACTACGGATCAGAAGATTCCAGGTTCGAATCCTGGCAAGGTCGAAATGTGATTTTGCACCACTAAACTCTCTGTTCTTAGATTTTCTGTCCGGTTTTCTATTTTGACGAGTAATTTCGCGTAGAATAGGGTTGTTCTAACCAGTTACATAATAAAGTTAATGGATCATTGAACGGATCCATTTACATGACATAAAGGCAGGATTCCAATCCAAGTAGGCGTAAATGCAAATGGCTTTATCATTACATTCTATCGGTTGCCATGAGAGTAGTAATTGAGGGAGAATCTCGAATTGTAGGCAACTCGGATATAAAGTAATAATTCAAATAAAATTTTCACGTTGGTTTTCTGTTTAAATTGACATGAATGCAGTGAACGACAGATTGCTAGCCCTTATGACCAGGCAGAAATAATTGGAAGCGTTTTCCGCAGTTAAATAGCTACACAGGAGATAGTGAAGAGATATGTAGACTAGTTTCAATTTCGACTAAACATTATTGAAAATACAAGAATGTCTTTGCCTTTTAATGACTAGTGGTATGTTTAACTAAACTGCAAACAAATGGAAGGGAATTTATTATATCCAACAATTGTTCAGAAGCTAAGTGTGCAAGGGGGAATCCGTCTTGTCTTGAACACAAAGAGAGTTGGTGTTAGAAAAACTGTTTTCTTGTTTATACGTAGGAAGGCAGTCTTAGATCAGTCGTCTCGCTCTTTTAAAAGTCAACTCTTTGGAAATTGATTGTAGTTTCTCGTTTTCCTCGGGTGAATGTATCAGAGTCGAAGTGGATGAAACTAGGAAAAGTGTTGATAAATCGAGATGTTCAACACATTATTATTCATCTTTTCAGTCAAAAAGGTGACGACGTCATCAGGGTAATTGCATCTCATTGTACCGTGGATATAAATAGGGTAGCCACCTTGCCTTTGAATAATTCACCGAGAATTTAAATATTGTGGCCTTTTTGTACTTTTTTCTTGGAAGCAGATTTGAATATGAAATATATGTTTTGCATTGATATTTTTTCCTCAAAAAGATGTTTATAGTCGGGTGAAAAACCATAGAACTTTTTATTATTATTATTAGACACGATTTTATTGTTTTAAGTTATTTATATTAATTTGAATTTTATCTCCATTTACAGGTACGTGAAACTAGAAAAAATAGGGGAGAGGTGGAAATGATATCCTACATCATAATAAAGGTAAGGCAATTTCATTAATAGGCTCAAATTTTAACTGAGCAGTTTGTTTTAAAGTAAAAATGAACATTGAAAATTAAATTAGTCTTAAATATTGTGGTTGCGGTGAATTAATTTTTATCAAATACAGTTATTGATATTGATATGTAGAATAAATCTGCACGATTCATTAGTCAGGGTAAATTTCAGTGATCCGTGATTTAGAGGAATACTTTTTTATCAGGTATATATGGAAAAAGGTAATTACAAAACAGTGTAAGCGTAACCCTTTTCCTACAGACAATTAGGCTGTTCCATAGTTCCTCACAGCAGCGACGGCAGTTTTCACATTATCATCATCATACCTACCAAACTCCTCCATAATGCCTTTTCCCATTTTATCTAGCTATGCGGTGCGGAGCGAGACTAAAGTGATATTTCTTGAAACTTGTAACACGGGTAACAAATACTGTCAAGGCGTCATTTGGTATGTAATATATATATAATATATATATATATATATATATATTATATATATATATATATATATATATATAATACACACACACACCTAAAAAAAAAAGACAACTGGTCAACACATACCTCGAAAGGTTGGTACCCCTCCAATTTCTCTTCCAAGTGGTTCGTTCTCTCCCTCCTCCCTCTCTCTCTCTCTCTCTCTCTCTCTCTCTCTCTCTCTCTCTCTCTCTCTCTCTCATGAATTAAAAGAGAGCCTATATTTAATCTAGTGTGTGTAAATCAAATCTAGTATAAAAAAAATTAAATCTGTTATGCAAAACTAACCTATAGAAGGTTAAATGAAAGATCTGCTAATAGGAAATTATTAAGCCACCATTTCAAGCATTAATTAGTCATCAGTGATGCTAAATGTGAGAATCAAATTCCCATTCCCCATCCTATCGCTAAACACTCCAGATTATTTCAGTATCTGTGAGTGACCAGTTTCACTGAAGTGTTTATATGCCATGACATCTATGGCTGTGTGGAACATAGCAAAATGGAATCCCGGAACCCAGAGTCGCCAGTCTGAATGGTTTGGTTCCTCGTAAGTGATTGAATGGCCTTTCACAGAAGCCTTTGACTCTTAGTCATTTTCAAAATACACCAACGCACGAACACCTCCTTCAACACACCCCAATTTCCGATCCTAGCCAGACAAAGCTTCCAGAAGCTTCGATATAGAATGTTGACGAACACTTCTTTCACCAACGATTGTTTCCAAGCCCCAAGGTGACTTTCAGTTAAGTGGCCCATGCGGAATCGCACTGAATGTGCTGAAATCTCGCTGAGCAGTGCTGAAATCCGAAAACCATCAAACACCATCTACACTGCATGACCTCTGCACTGAACTACACATCCATAACACTCACACACACACACACAATATATATATATATATATATATATATATATATATATATATATATATATATATACATATCATACACACACACACACACACATATATATATATATATATAATGTGTGTGTGTCGCGATCTCGTTGCGTCCAAGGGTTGAAGTATGTATTGATTGACTAGATCAATGACTTGCCTCAATTTGGGTTTTGGCAACGGGATAACTGAATCATTGAATGTGTAGGACCAAACAAAAAGGGAGACAGTGAACAGAAAGCAGCCGTTTGAGTGATGTGAACAATAACTAGTTACCGAAGATATTGGTTAAACACTATGGGTTCGCTAAAATTAAGTATAATTTATAAACTCTTAACTGGTGCCACACCAGATACGAGGGTGGTAACTGAATTAGCTAAACTATTCTTAAAGTTAACACTTACAGTAAAACAGAATTCTTTCTGCAGGTCTGGTACAGAACAGCTAAGAAACACTCAAAATAATAGCGTCTATGATCACTGATTTGGTACTTCAATTTGTAACAGTTTCTGTTTAAAAACAGTTGAATGATGCACAGGTAGACACAACAGCACTGCCGGTACAATCTGCAAAATAATCGGAGTTGTAGTGACTGAGCACTAGGGATATTGCAAAGATCATCACTGTTGAGGCGCAAGTGCACAGCAAAACTTCACTATCGTCTACGAGAGGTTTTAAGCAAGAAAGCACAACTAGAATCATTTGTTAAAAATGTCTATTACTGCAGAAGGGCTTCATGTCAATACACTGGGTCACATTTTCACTAGACTGGGAATTTGGGGAAACAGATTCAAAAGGGAGGTTTTGAGGATAAATGAATAGGGATGGAGAATTAGGTGAAGGAATGGGAGCTGGGATCACAGACACTGGTTTTAAATCGAAAATACAGTTCTCTCGGAACATTACTTGGCCGATGAAGCTGTTACCTTCTCATTGCCAATGAAGGGAGCAAGTTGGGGTGCGATTGGATTGCTGATCGCACAAGGTAGTTGGATGGGAGAGTGTGGTTGGTGGTGGTGAGTGTGGGATTCGTCTGAAGTATGAGTCCGTGTTAGGAAGGGTTCGTAGGCTTCAAGTGTAAGCCAAGGCACTGGGCCAAATGAGTCTCTCTTCTAAAGGTGGACAACAGAGGTGCAAATGATAGCTATGGGTGTAGGATTATTGTAGTAAAAGTCTCCTTCCTCTGATACGGCTCCATACTGTACTGATTTGTAAGGGCAATTATAGGCCCTTACTTTTCTATCTATGGCCGCCATCATGATGTTTTTGGATGGCAATGTCTTTTGGTCTGCCAGAAAAGGGGGATCCTTCAAATCCCCAGGTAGTGCTGAAAAGAACAATATTGTGACAGAAACGAGTGTCACAATGAAAGGGGCATTGCTGAGGAAAATGAGAGAGGTTGAGAATGGGCAGAGTTTCTAGGTGTGAAAAGGGTTCAGGTCAGGTCAAAGTTAAATGGGCCGTGACGAGGGCACAGCTGCTGGAGTAGAAGTGTTAATGAGTTATCATGCCCCTAGGGAGTTTTACATATTGGCGGTAGGAGGTGTCGAGCTCAAGGCTCATCCCAAAATTTCCTAGGAGTTGTGACCGAATGCAGGTGGTATTTGCAGGTGGCCAGCGAGTCTGGGTTGCTTGAAGCGCTGATGACCACTGGAGGTCGTTAAAGGGGCTTATAAGGAATTGGATAAGGAATGAGACAAAAGACTTAAGGGATGGATATCCCTGGGAATTCATCTGAAGGACTTGTTAATGGCTATGCAGATGTTCTCAAAGGGTATGCCACCATATTCGCTGTCGCTAATCCGAGAATCCCATAGTGAATTCGTTCAGTGGTTCCCTATAGAGCTATTGTATTTACAGCATCTTGAGGGAAATTTTAAGCTTCGAAGGTATGTGAAGTGGAGTGGAAAAGACTATGCTGAACTTATTTTGACACTAATCAGATTTATGACGACATTAAGGGTTGAAAAGCGAAGCTTTTGGGCATTTATGATATATTTGACAGTGTGATGAATTTGACTTGTTTTTCCATGGTACTCATATCTGAAGGAAAAATGAGCTTAGGCAAAACACCTGGATGTTTTATACTAAAAAACATGCCATATTTTCACATTCTTTCTTTACACATTCTTTTGGTTTTTGTAAAATTGAAATAAGGTTGAAAATGAGTGTCATGAAGTGACACAATGGACAATATATAATATATGATATATAATAATATATATATATATATAGTATATATAATAATAATATATAATATATAATATAATGTATAAAACTAGACCTCATTTAAATAGGATGGTATCCAACAACTATTTTATTTAAAAAAAAGTTACAGGGTTTCGAGGACTATCTTCCCCCATTGTCTGGTAGTCATAAAATTACCAGACACGTGTTAACGCTCTGCTTAAATACTTCTGGGGAAGGGAATTAGAACCTTTGTTAACCGGATTCTGTGTGCTTGCTTTCTTAAATCCTTTAACCTCCTTATCCTGTGTAACACTGCCTTCGTGACCTTGACCTTTCTCTACCTGTGGCTTCTTCCAGAAGCGCCTTGACCATGTAATGTTTTTTCGTTGTTTCGTATGTAAAGGATTTACGAAAATCCACACACGAGCCCTTGGATCCTTTCGTTATCGTATTAACATTACGGGTTGCATTGAACAATTGTGAAAATGATCAAGTTTAATATTTATATAATATATATGTATATATTATACATACATGCATACATACACACACACACGCTGAATAATATATAAAATATATATATATATAGATATATATTATATATATATATATATATATAGTATATATAATATATATTATATATATATATATATATATATATATATTATTTGTAAGAAAAAAATAAAAAAAACATAAAAAAGTAAAGTATAGTTTAAGAATTCATTTAAAATATAAGAGTAAAAATGAAATAAAGAGAAATAAAAACACAACCAACCCACAGGTGAGACAACAAGGAACTAAATGGAAGGAAACCACCACAGTACGGACTTAAGCTAAATACAATTGACTCGCAGATGTATGAGTGTTTAACGATGGTACTACTAGTTGTTTTATAAACAACGACTCTAGGACTGTTAAATCTTGAAGATGGCAGTATGACCGATGACACTAAAATCTTTGTTCTCAACTCAGGTTTTACATTGTTCTAAATGGTTCCTGATATTGGAGTGCTCTGGCCTGGGTTTGAGATTCTGCTACCTCTGCGGAAACTGATTCCCCGGTGTGAATCAATGCGCACCTTAAGTAGTCTACTGGTGGATCCCACGTAAATCCCTGAAATACATTTAGGGTAAGTATATTTATAGATGATACCAGAAGACAAGTAAGGACACAGCTGATCTTTTATCTTGAACAAGGAGCCTATATTAAGAGGATTTTTTGGAATTAATCTGACTGATATGGCTGGGAAATGGTCATGAATAATTTGCGTGAATCTTTTTTGAAAGGTTAGGCCTTGGATATATGGAAAGGTTGCATATAAACTCATTTTTTTACAGTTAGAACGTCAGGTCTTCTAGAGAAATGTCTATTTAGTAATTGATTTAATTTTCTAAATACTAGCCTGGGTGGGAAACGGTTATCTTTAAAGAAATTAACTAAGAATAAAATCTCATTGTGAAAGGCATTTCAGTTAGACGAGAGGACTAGTGCTCTATTAAGAAGGGTGAAAATGGAATTAACCTTAAAATTAAAATAACAACTACTATAAAAATTAGATCCGAGTCTTGGTAAAAACAAAAGTTTTTCTTTTCTAAAAAATCGTTGGTGATTGTCGTTAAGAGAGTGGTC
This sequence comes from Macrobrachium nipponense, assembly GCF_015104395.2. Taxonomy (NCBI): domain Eukaryota; kingdom Metazoa; phylum Arthropoda; class Malacostraca; order Decapoda; family Palaemonidae; genus Macrobrachium; species Macrobrachium nipponense. The sequence continues at coordinate 62,353,385 of NC_061088.1, forward strand.
TTGTCTATATACTCGAACGTCCAGGAATGACAGACAGTTGTTCTCCTCTTTTTTTTTTTTTTTTTTGTAGTAAATTTCATATTCGGGAGTAGTGTATTTACGTAGTCGAGGAACAGGTCAGCCTCGTATTCACCCTTGAAGAGAACAAACGTATCATCGACATACCTAGAATAAAAGAGGGGATGAAATCTTAGAGGGCAATCGTCAGCATGCGCTCCTCCAGGGAGCACATACAGATATTAGCAATGTTGGGCCAAGGGGGCAAACCATGGCATTGCCATCTACTTATTTCCTCCTCTCTTTTATTCTATGTATGTCGATGATACGTTCGTTCGCTTCAAGGGTGAATACGAGGCTGATCCTCGACTACGTAAATTCACTACACTCGAACATGAAATTTACTATAGAAAAAGAGGAGAACAACTGTTTTAACTATATACTGATATGTAAATGTAATGCACATTTACCTTGGTTCTGGAACCTATCTCATTAATACGAGTTCCATACAAGTAACAGTTTAACATGTTTAATACCTAAAAGTACATGTACCATACATATTTGTAAGGAACTATTGCCCTTCATACGGTTTTCTTACCTTTCTTCTTATCTTGAACTCTTCATGCATTGAAAATCTTTAGATTTAGCTACTAATATGGGTTTAAGATATGATTGAGAAATTGCAGTAGAACATGTTTGATAATTGAATATACTAATGATCAAATATGAAATGTTAATATGATTACAACACTAATTTATGGTACTCATAAAACTCAATCTCATATGGTTGAGGTGAATTTTTCGAATAACATAATTTCTATTTTCACACAGATTTTTCTTTCTAGTGCTAAATTGCCGTGTTGTTACCCAAGCTTAAAGTATCTTTGTCAGAATAACATTAGCATGAATGAATGTGCTATGTACGGAGAGTACGATATCTTATTCCCCTGGCCTAGCCAAACAAGAAGATCTAGTACATGTAATAATTTTTAAAAATTTCAATAATACCCAGATGCATTATAAATTACAGGGAATAATTGTATGTGTATATTATGGATAATATAAGCACAGTTAGACATTGTGTGTGGCTTAGGAAGCAACAGAATGTGAAAAATGCAGAAAATAAAAAAACAAAAACAAATTTGACTTGTTTTTTTTGCGAGAAAAAAAATCGGTTTTTTCCAAAAAAAACAGGATGTTTTTTTTTCTTTTCTTTTTTCTTCAAAGGCGACGCAAAACCAGCCGAACCCAATTTGGCAAAGTGAGGCAAAAAGCATTGGTAAAATCTTGGAGCCCATCCACACCTACAAAGTCTCCATGTTAAAGAAGAGCGTTTTTAATCTCATAAAAGCACTATTTTACGTGTTCTTTGGCCATCCATTTCTTGATTTCAACCTGCGAATTTAACAAAATTTTCCCACCTTCATCTCCCGCACCGTCTTACCCTCGGGAGGGAATTACATGAAGGAAACTTCAGCACACGTTTCTGACAAACAGAAGTTTAACAGAGTGAGACTTACACACACACACACACACACACACACACACACACACTCGCACAATATAAATGTAAAATATAAATATAAATAAAATATATATATATATATATATATAATATATACGTATATATATATATATATATCATATATATATATATATACGTATATATATATATATATATATATATATATATATATATATATATATATATATATATATATATATATCCTACCATTACCACCTTCTCACCATCCTGAGTTACGGGCTGCTCTGTGAGCAAGAGCCCGTGCTGACACAAGGTCAGCTAAATCACAACAACAACAAACAACCTTCTCACTTCAGTCCTTCACACACCTCCGCCCAAGAGGATGTCTGAGGTTTATTCAGACGAAACGTCCGGAAAAGGGAATAGAAAGAATAGAAAAGAAATAGAATTTAACATAAATTCTATCTGTAATAAACTCTACGGGATATCCCGAAAATTTGACAACCCCGACTGAAATTTTACCAATAAAATCCATTCGTTCTACCTAATTGAGATATGTCAACCTTCGGTGCCCCTGTTGCTCACCAGTTTAAGCAACAATGAGAAAGCAATAATTAGAAAAATAGAGAAGAACCTGTATAAAATTAATGCAGCTGAGGCAGCAATTACTTTAATAAAACATGTTTAAAAGAGGGTTTACTTCCAGCATATATTAATTATTATTATTATTATTATTATATTATTATTATTATTATTATTATTATTAACCACACATTATCCTCATATGTTCTTGAAATTTAATGGGAAAATATCCCATACTCTCTTCATTATCTAACCTGTGTGATAATGAGGACGTATTTTCATGACCACCAAGTCTTGCAATACCAAACGTCGTTTAAAACCATTGGAGGCCTGTCTCTGAATATGATCATTTCAACTAGAATTTCAAAATTTCTCTTGCCTCTCATTTCTAATTATATATGAATAATTCTTCTTAATTTTCAAACTGGGAATATGTCACGTTGTTTGCAGTTAATATTAATCACTCGTTGGAAGCCCCTAATGAAAAATAATGGACTGACTTTTCGATACCTTCAGGCATCTTTCCAAACTGGCGGAGAATTGGAATTCTTTTTACTATTTATCACATTTTCAGGGAAACAGGGAAGCTGGAAGTGAGTCAGTGAGTTTTGACTGTGTGAGCTGAGCTAATAGAATATCAAAGGTTCGTCGGTAAGATGTTGAAACATTTCACATGTCTGCATGTCTACAGGATTTTTACCCTGATGAAACCAAACTCATGTTTAGGAATGATCATCTTGGCTTTATTATCATATCAGTTCAGTATTCTTTGAAAATTTGAATATTTCATCTCAACAAATGAGGATTCTCAATCTCTCAAATATGTCGTATATTGCTGCATTATTTATTTGTGAGTTTGGAAATTCAAATAGGACGATCAAAATATTTTATGCCATGATGATGTTTATGGGTTGTCATGGATAATTTGACAATTGAATATTGTTATTGTTTTTGTTGAAAAGATCAAGAGAGAAGATTTGTACCTACAAGAATGCAAACCTTCATATTTTTAAAAGGATAGCTTCGACGATAACTGGTCCAGTTCTTTTACTGTACCTCCTTTCATATTATTCCATCTTACTTTACTGTTAGTTTCCATTTCAGCGCTGAATGGCCTCATAGGTCCCAGCGCTTGGCCTTTGGCCTAAATTCCATATTGAATTCAATTCAACTTGTCCAGTCGTGGAAGTTTGGTAAGAACGTAGATAACTGGCAGTAGGCAAATGGAACAGTTGTTGAAGCTTGATATTAAGTGAGATAACTAACCAAGTTAGTTATCTCGTGTCGCTGCGAAAATGCACTGAAGTAATTAACGGTTTTTGTCTTGTTTTTAGAATATAGTTATTGTGGTTGAAATGCTGGTGCCTTATCATTCATCTCCTGGAAAAAAATTGTCAGCCGAGATTTCCTTGACGTGAACAACTATGTTTAGTCTGTTTGTATAACTAGCAGAATTCAGGAATAAACACCGTTTAGTGTGCAGTTAGTCTAATTTGTCTCCGCATGTAATACTAAGAATAATTTTGAATAAAAAAATTTTGGCGTTCTGATGTGACAGCGCTAACGAATGGTCTGATTAGCTACCGGTAACATGATTAAAAATGATTTTTCACCAACTATCAGTTGATTAATTACCGTGAAGTCAGGATCCCCGAGTAATGTTGAAATGCTGTGATGTTTGAGCATTAGAATGTGGTTGTATTTGATTAAGGGCCTGGATTTTGTGTGATAGGAAACTCTCTATCAGGAAAATCTGCATTTTAATAAGTGCATGAAATTATACATAACGGGACATCGTATTGTTAAGAGTCGTTTGTGGACATTATAATCTAAAGGCCAAAATCCTTGTTTCACCTGTAGTGCTGAGTTAAATAAGGGAGGCATTCCAGATATTGTTCTCTCTCTCTCTTCTCCTCTCTCTCTCTCTCTCTCCCTTCGTGCTTTTCCTGGTTAGGCGTGCTGTCACTTTCCTTATATCAGACGCACCTAAGCGGAATGTTCCCACGTTCTGGATATATTAACCTTAAAATGAAAATGGGCTGTTAACTGGGAATTGTATTTTTTTTTATAATTATGGGCGGCATGAGACACTCGTTCAGTGTAATTTTGTTTGAATTGGTTTTTTTAACCAGTAGGAATACTCCTGATCTAAAACTATATTGGTATACCCTTCACATGAAATTGTAATATGTTTTCGTACTCTTCAGATGTTAAGAACTCAGTGTAGCTATATAGTACTTATGTTAATGACACTGTGGGCATTTTATTATTGTGTTTAATGTAACGTGACAAACAGAATTTACTGAACAAAAATGGAGACCAAACACGTATTCAGTATCATGAACTGCATCTCCTCTATAATTGCAAATGTCCGAATCATTTTCGTCTTGATGGAGATAGGCCCTACTTTTGTAAAGGAAACAAACGCAGTAATTGCAATATAAAGAGTAATATAAAGAGTAATACCAATATAAAGAGTAATACCAAATACGCAAGACCTTGCGTATTTGTTATTACTATTTATATTGGCTTCAGAGAGTGTACCAACCAGTGGGTTAAGAATATCTACTAGGAACTTTGCAAGATTGTAAACGTCAGAACTAGGTAGCTGAGCTATAATAGTTGGCCTCTTTTTTATTAGGGTTTCATTTCCTTTTGATAATTTGTTCACTTTCCTATTGGTAATTACTGATTACATTATTTATTTATTTATTTTTCGTATTATTATCATCACTGAAAAACTATCAATTTTTTCTATATACTCAGGTCTATTGAAAATTATCAGGGCACGCGATTTGTCTGCTTCCGTTGTGTATATAAATATTTTTTTTTCTTTTTTCAGCTTATTGATGGCAACCATAAATCTTTTAGGTATTTGTGGTGTTTTGACTTTTTGATGTTTCCATAAATCACTCGCTTAGCTTCTTCCAAATTGCACGGCCCTTCAACAATTTCCTTCATGTGCATAGCACCAGGCAGATTTAACCCGTAACCCCAGGCACAATCACATTCTTATCCAGGTGTTTCTTTGATAAGCTGGCACATTCATGATTGTCGTTGGTGGTCCACGGACCTCTTTGGATTACTGTCATGTTTAGTTTAAAGAACCCCCAAATGCTGTTCTCCACATTTTAAAATAGCAATATCCACTTGGGGGATCTTTTTACTCTAGTAGTTTTTCTCAAGAGATCTTCAAATGACTTTTATTTATATATTTTTCCAATATCGTTGTATTTCACCGAACGGTCGATCGTTCTCATTTTAAACAAGGATTTAGTTTTCCCTGAACTTGGGATAACTTGTTCATCCCGACATTCGCGTAGAAACCGCAATTGTACTTTGGTTGTATTATTCTGAGTGACGGTCTCTGCAAAACCTCTGACGTCATATACCATGATGATAAAAAGAACATTGAAAGAACTTAAGAGGCGCTTGGTGTATATTGATGGTTATAACCACTTCAACACGTGATTGGTTCATCACACAGCACCAAAGGTGAAAAAAATGAACGACGGGTGCTGGTCTTGACCATTACAGCTTTTGTCTAAGCCATTGACGATATATATATATATATATATATATATATATATATATATATATATATATATATATATATATATGTGTGTGTGTGTTGTGTGTGTGTGTGTGTGTGTGTGTGTGTGTGTGTGTATGAATAACTTGATCACGAAATATATAAAACGTGATGCTTTGTATAAATAAAGGTAATGCCACGGATGAAAAGGAAAAACGAGAACTGCCGAGATCTTTCGGTCTTAACCAAGATCAGCTGGTGGAGGCATAGGAAAAGCAGCTTTTGTTTATACGTACAGATGAAACCTTTAACTAAAGTTTTTCCAGTTTGACATTTAACTTTTTTTGTTGTGGTGTGGACTTCGTAATCGTCTATTTGTATCCTCATAAAATATTCCATTAAATTTATGCTACCTAATATTTAGTATTCGCAAAATCACCGTTCTTACTAATATAATTTATTACTACAAGGTGTTACAACAGTACGTAATTTCAACTGGAAAATCTCTCTGTCTCTCTCCACTCAGGTAGTCACGATGCCAGATAACCACCAATTACTTCTGTGTGTGTGTGTGTGTTTGTGTGTGTATGTGACTGCCTGAAGTGATAAATGGTTTCCCTCCTGTCAGTCCCATATGTTTGTCAGTGATGGATATTTCTTCTTAGTAAGGAATTTGCTCGATTTATGTCATTTGAAGCATTGTGTCCTTGTTTGTGATGAAATTCTTCGTTTGTTTTGGAGTTGAAATAATTTTGTACGTTGGTCTGTGTGTGTGTGTTTGTGTACGTCTGTGAGAGAGAGAGACAGAGAGAGAGAGAGAGAATGTTACTTTGTTTATAATTGATTTGCAATAAATAATATAGTACAATAATAATAATAATAATAATAATAATAATAATAATAATAATAATAAGAAAATAATACAAATAAACAGAATTTCGAATTTAAAATAATAATAAATAAAATAGTAATTAATAATAATAATAATAATAATAATAATTTTGTTAGAATAATACAGTACAAATAAGAATTTTCAGAAGTTTACATTAATAATAATAATAATAATAATAATAATAATAATAATAATAATAATAATAATAATAATTTTTGTAAGAATAATACAGTACAAATAAGTATTTTCAGAAGTTTACATTAAATTAAATTACTAGGTGATAAAGTTGTGGCTACATACAAATGATAAGGATAAGGTTAAATGAGATCTTTATAAAAGAGAATGATTTGAAGACATCGAGGTGCAACAGATCAGAGAAAAATGCAGAAATGAGAGTCGATATGAAGATCTTGTCAGCCAATTTTGCTGTACTGAAAGTGAAGAGAACTTTATCCTGTTGATATATCAGTGGTTCATTTACTTATTAAGAATTTTCGGCCAAGATCATTCGTACCAATAACAAACTTTAGGATTAGTATGGGTTAGTCACAGGATTCAGTAGCTTCATTCGTTTTTTGTGGAGTGTAATGCAAAGCACAGCAAGTTATTAATACTTGAGTTCTGTGTATCATCCGATTATGACCGCTAATTGAGTAACCCACTCATATTTATGGTAGTAGATTAGGTCTGCCAATATCTGCCAATATGCTATATGTAGGCACTTCCGACCATTGTGCCATTGAGGAGGACATATCTGTCAATCAGCGTATTCCTAAAGCCACCATTGGAAAAACGGTCTGGTTGGAATCTAGAGCAATTGGGATTGCATTGTTGAAGATTATCAGGCACTTCATATTTCAGGTAATGGGAAGGACGGGTCTCAACATTCAGGAAACAAGAGAGGTCATGTCAAATACAGATGACTGGTGCAGTGTGTTTAAGTGGGTTTAACCTGTTACTGTTAGCCTCCTGTGTAGATGCATGAAGCGGTTTTCAAAAGGTATTTATGTTTGAAAGTTCTGTTAATTTTTTCATATGAATGAATTTCGTGTAAGTTGCTCTGACTGAAATTTCATTTTATTTGATTTTTCATAGAATAAAATCTTATGTTTTCGGAGTGTTGTAAAGGTTTGTTTGACTGTTCCGCAACGGAGAAAACCCCCATCAGAATGATTGCAGGAAATCCCTCTTGTGTCTCGCGGCTCTCAAGTTTAACCCTTCCTGAGTTATTTGTGGAATTGGGAGACATGCAATGATATTCCAACTGACTCAAGATTTTTCAATGGACGGGAATGATAAGTTTTTGGATGATTAAGTGTTGGGCGAGAAATTTGAACCAGTGGTCTCAGTTGTAAAACACTTAGGAGTGTTTATTTATTTTATTTATTTGTTTGTTTATTTTTGTTCTTTTTGGAAGGGATAGTGTATAATGTGTTTATTTTTTATTTATTTGTTTGTTTATTTTTGTTCTTTTTGAGCGGGATGGTGTATAATAAACTACTCTTAAGAATTTTCATGGTAAAATGGGGAATATAACTAAAGTTCTTACCATTTATAGGCATTACAATAAAATTATAGGTTTTAGAGAATATTAGTAGGCGTGTACATGTCGGATATCCGTTTATTTTATTAAGAGTCTTACGACAGATTCAACTTGAATCGGACCTAGAATTAGCGAATCTGATTTATTGAATGCAGTGATTGCCAAGTTTTCATGCCGTTTTGTCTCCCTTAGGGAAGTAGTGGCGTCAGTCCACATCATGCGGTGCACTGTAGGCATTACTTAGGTTCTTCTCATGGTTCCTTCGGTCGCTAGCTGCAACCCCTTTATTTTAATATACCTCCATTCATATTCCCTCTCTTCCATCTTATTTTTCCATAAACTCTTAACAAATTGATTCATAGTGTAACTGCGAAGTTTTCTACCTGCATTCTCTCCTATTCTATTCTATACCATGTTGTCACGTCATAGGTTGCTTGCGAGTCGGTGTAGAGAGGATGGGTAATATTAAAAGAAATGATGTACGGATAAACCAAGTCCTAGATGAGTTCTAATCTAGCAAAATAACGACGATGCTGATGGAAAGGAATCCGAGAAATTATTAATTTTTTTATATTTATAGGCAGTGTTGAAATCATTAAAATATTAGTCGTGAAAAAAACACAAGATATATCTATATAGTAAATAAAAAAGAAGACTTTTATTGAGAATGTAATTTCACGATAGACAGTGATTTAGTCCAATCAGCAATCAAGAGAGATCCTTATAGTGCACTGGATATTAATCGAGTAATATTTTTGAATATAAAAAATGTTACGTGTGTATAAATGACAAAAATTCTCACACACACACACACATATACATATACAATATATATATATATACATATATATTATATATATATATATATATAATATATTATATTATATATGTGTGTGTGTGTGTGTACGACAGCATGAATGTGTATACTTTACATATATTACTACGAAAGTACTTGTTCAAAGTTCCGGATTCCACTCACCTTCTTACGTGGATTTTATGATATCGTCAAGCACGTGTCCAGTTGTGTTTAGCGCTACAATTGAATTTATATATACATGTGT
>NC_061088.1:62367477-62414977 GCF_015104395.2 Macrobrachium nipponense
CCCTGCTTTGGTGGAATATTAAAGACAGCGCCTGATATTGAATGCGTGACTTGCTGTTTGTGTCGGGGAGGCTTCATAACTTGTCGAGAAATGGAATAGATTGATCATGGGTTTTTGTTTTATTCATCTCTGACATCTAGCAGATTCCGATATCCTGGTAAATAAGCAGAGCTTATTGGTTAAGAGTTTGAACTATCGTGTCACATTTTATCTTAGTGGATCAACCCTCATATTTCCTTATCTATTAGATAAGGAATACACACACACACACATATATATATATTATGTATATATATATATATATATATATATATATATATATATATATATATATAAGTGTGTGTGTGTGTGTGTGAACGGAGAAAGCGGGCGAGTCAGCCAAAGTGATAAAATGCACAGGGACCAGGAGCAGGCACAAACATGGCGAAGTATTACATTTTATTCCGACGCGTTTCGCATTCAGCAGAATGCATCTTCAGGATCTGTAAATAATGACCAATATAAATTAAATTAATTTGAAAATTGTCTAAAAATTATTTGCAAACTAGTTAAAATGCAAACCGAAATTTCACACAGATAAAAATACACTAACAATTGACTAAACAACACGAGAAATTATAAGCACATAGGTTAATTAAAAGTTCAGATAGAAAGTTAAAACAAAAAATTAATTAAATAAATTAGTAAAATACAGTTAAAAAATGCTTGAGGAGCATTGGGGGTCGACCTACCATGGCAATAGATAAACAAAAACTAAAAGAATGTACACAGAAACATAGGCTTAAGAAAGATACAAGGGGGTGGAGGTGGTCTGGTTGTTCAACTGCGGAACAAGTTGTTTAATAAAAAGGCTCTCGAGGATCAATAGTTCATTTGGGCTGGAGGTTTGACCGACAATAATAAAATTATCATATTTAATGGGAACTTTACATTTTTTACTATGTTCACGTATACTGGACTGTTCGGGATTTGATAGTGAACATCTAGTACGGACACTAACTCCCTTGTGGCAGTCTATGCGAACCCTCATCATCGTCTGAGAAGAACCCACGTAAGTTCCTAGACTACATCTGGAACAAGAATATTTGTACAGTATACCAGAGAAGATTAGGGGCCGGGGCCATAAACGATCTTTAAATCTAGACATGGATCCAATTGTGAGTGGATTGACAGGAATAAGTTTTACCTTTAATGCGCCAAAGTATTTTTGTAAGATTTTTGTAAATTCGGCCCTAAAGGAATCTTGTAAATATGGGAATCGGTATAAAAAGAAAGCTTTAAAGGAACATTTATTTCATTGGTGTTAGTGCAAAACTCTTTATTAAGGACCTTGTAAATAATCCTGTTGGACGAGCTTGGTGGAAAGCTGTTAGCGTTAAAATATGCTAAAAGAAAGGTAATTTCTGTATGAAAGACATGCCAGTTAGACATAAGGGAGACGGCTCTATATACAAGAGTAAAAATGGAGTTAGATTTAAAATTATGAAAACAATAGCTATGAAAATTCGTTCTCAAACCTGTAAATTTCTTTTTCCTAAAAATTGTAGTATTAAACTCACTACAATGCCATTTTATGCCCGATTCCCATATTTACAAGATGATTCCTTTAGGGCAGAATTTACAAAAATCGTACAAAAATACTTTGGCGCATTAAAGGTAAAACTTATTCCTGTCAATCCACTCGCAATTGGATCCATGTTTAGATTTAAAGATCGTTTATGGCCCCTAATCTCCTCTGGTATAGTATACAAATATTCTTGTTCCAGATGTAGTCTAGGAACTTACGTGGGTTCTTCTCAGAGGATGATGAGGGTTCGCATAGACTGCCACAATGGAGTTAGTTTCCGTAATAGATGTTCACTATCAAATCCCGAACAGTCCAGTATACGTGAACATAGTATAAAATGTAAAGTTCCCATTAAATATGATAATTTTATTATTGTCGGTCAAACCTCCAGCCCAAATGAACTATTGATCCCCGAGAGCCTTTTTATTAAACAACTTGTTCCGCAGTTGAACAACCAGACCACCTCCACCCCCTTGGATCTTTCTTAAGCCTATGTTTCTGTGTACATTCTTTTAGTTTTTGTTTATCTCTTACCATGGCAGAAATATTAGTGTATTTTTATCTAGCTTGTAAATAATTTTTAGACAATTTTCAAATTAATTTAATTTATACTGTTCATTATTTATTATACAGACCCTGAAGATGCATTCTGCTGAATGCGAAACGCGTCGGAATAAATTGTAATACTTCGCCATGTTTGTCCCTGCTTCTGCTTCCTGTGCGATATATATATATATATATATATATATATATATATATATATATATATATATATATATATATATCCGGATGGTACCTAATGAAGATTTTATATTAAAAGAAATTCAAGCTTTCAGTGACTTTCTGTCATCATCGTTTGGTAGTCATAAAATGACCAAACACGCATTCCTGCTATATCGGTATGCTCCTGTAGGAAAGAATTGAGTCAGTGTGCTGGCTTTCGTAGATCTTTTAATTAATTAATCTCCGTCTCTAGTGTAGCCCTGCCCTCGTCACCCTGACCCTTCTCTCCCCAGGGCTTCGTTCGGGGGCTTGTTGTCCACGTAGTCTCTTTTGTTTTTGCATATTCTCTATTCCCTTGTTTCACATATAATTTGTCTTGATATGCCATCCTCGAAACCGCTGCCAGTGTTGTCTGGCATTACGTTGTTTACGCTTGTTGTGGAGGCTATTTGTACAATTAATCTGGTCGTTTTATTTGTATTTTTGTATTAGAAGTTCATGTTATTCCAATCTATTCTATGGTCTTCTTCCCAGCGGTGCTTGGCAACCGTTGACGACTGATTATAGTACCTAATGTTTGTTTGTTTGTATAGATTGCCGAGTTCTATGCAGGATTTGCAACTTTCGCCAAAGTATCTCTCTTCACAGTCTCGACACATGCATATTCCCTCTATACCGATTTTTTATTCTTAACTATTTCGTTCTAATCGCGTTTTGTAACTGCTTATCTATTTGAAATTAGCTATTTTCCTGTTGATGTATATAGTGCGTTGTTGTCCGGGTCTGGAATCATGTTCTTCTCTTTCAAATAATAGTTTTCATTTCCGTCCTTCTCCCCAATTTTTTTTTTTGCCCTGGTGTGTTCCCTTTCCCACCTTTTCTTACGATATCATAATGTCCTAAAGCTTTCCCTCAAGTACTCCAGCTCTTCATCTAAGAAAGCGGGACTGCAAATCCTTATAATAAGCCCTGATAGTAGCCAAGCTTGTCATTACTCCCATCTGAATTTCTTTCCTGTGGCTTGAGAACATGAATCGGTATGTTTCTTCTTTCTTTGTACCCTGAAATGTAAATATTCGGTTTCCCTTTTACTAATACATCCAAGAATTCTCCCTCTTTGTCTTCTACTGTAAACATATATGTATATACTTGTGTATACGTATTATATATATATATATATATATATATATATATATATATAAAATTGTATTTATACTTATATATTATATAAGTTTTCTAGTCTAAAATTCTTATTTTTCGTTTTGTAGCTCTAATCCATATATATATATATATATATATATATATATATATATATATATATATATATAATATATATATACATTCATACATATATATATTATATATATGGACCAGAGCTACGAAACGAAAAACAAGAAACTGAAACTGTAGAAAATGAAGTTTCATAGAATTGGGAAAAACGCCATATGGGAAAGGAAAAGGAAGAATGAATGCACCATAAAGAGCCTCCAGAAAGAGGGAGGATGATGATGATGATGATGAAGAGGCCAAACTGGAAGCCAGACGAAGAGTAAAGCTAAGGGTGACTTGAGGGAAAAACAGGAGAGCTCTCTGAGCCTCCATTACCGTCACCATTATCACAGAATGAATGGCCGCGACCTGGCAGAAAGTTATCAGACACGAAAAACTTTGGAAAATGGTGGCGCCAAGATGCCCGTTAATGTATCACTCTTAATGCGGAGATGGAGACCGAGTACTATTTAGAAAGAAAACTGAGGAATATTTGTGTGGGGAAAAATGCAATGTGTATGTAACTAAATATGAAGATAAACACTTTTCGGAGCTTCTTTTCTCACGTTACTTCAGACTTGGCGCTGATTTATTCGGTATTCTCTGAGATTTTCTTGTGCATTTGCTGATCTGCTTGTAACGCTGATAAGGTATTTGTTCGCTAATGAACAACATTTACTATAATAGGAGAATATTATAGTAAACTAATAAAAATTATACCTACGTAACAAGTATAGGCAAGCGAATGCATAAACGAATACACGATATATATCAGGGAATAGCAGTTAAGTCACTTTAGTGTATCACAGCCTTTGCTAATCAATGCTATCATTATATTGTTAACCAAAGCGCAGACAAGGAAAAGGGCAGCAAAATACAAATAAATCGCTAAACGCAGCATAATTTATAAGAATCAGTATAAATTGAACTTGGGAGTGTAGTCAAGATGGATTAATCATTTCCTCCGTATCCTACCTAGGTGAGAGCAAAGTTCTTCAAGCCTAACAGTGAGTGAACAGTCTCTCTCTCTCTCTCTCTCTCTCTCTCTCTCTCTCTCTCTCTCTCTCTCTCTCTCTCACATCATATTACAATATTGTCATTAATTGAATTTTTCAGAAAGCTTCGAAAGTAACTCATTCGGAAGTAGGTTGAATGAATATTATTCCAAATATTATTGTGGAACAAGATTTTCTCTAAATTTAGGCTTCTACTCTCTACTAATTTTGCTCGATACACTGGCAATATATTAAAAGTATATTATGATAGCAAAAAATTTGTGTATGGATCAAATTTATGAAAAGTTCGAAAATTAAATTGGATATTGACAAACATACATTTCTCAGACCCTCTGGCACTCAAGCAAGAATGAATAGGGTCTTTAGAATAGTTTGATATGAGGCATTCCAATATGCGGCAGAAAGGCTTTCATTGCAAATATATCTTCTTCCTGTTTGAGAGACGCAGCATGTGCATAGGCAATCCACTCCACTCTCTTCTCGCGTAAATACGATTGAAACCTGGTTTAACCTTTCATTGCATGCAAGTTTGTTTTAATAAATGGGAAAAAGTTTGTCCTGGTTTGTGACGAGAGAACGGTAGCCTTTCATTATCTCATGGAAAACAAAGATAAAATTACCTTTTGCTAATACTGCACACAAAAATTTTCGCATTGCATGAGTCATTGCTTCTTCTTAAACTTGTACAATAATACGTGAATTTTATTTTCTTCTCATTTTTCAAATCGTGAATTTGCATTGTTTGCAACGTTATCTCTATCACGTCGGCCGGTAATCGGGAGACACTTTTAGGTAGGTCCTAAAGTAGTGGTTCCCAAACTGGGGTCCGCTGATCCTTGGGGGTCCAGGAGAAGGCCCAAGGCCTAGGGGGTCCGCGACAGAATGGAAAAACTCCAGAAATAAATTATGGCTGTTTTCACCAATTTTATATTAAATTTAAAGTAATAAAAATATATTTCAGATATTTAGTTATACTTACTTTATGCAGTAATATTCGAATAATAAATGTACTACTACGTTGTACTGTGTATCCCGTTATGGTAATGATAACTTTTGATTGTCTGGGGTCCTCGGTTGGGACTCATCATATCTGGGAGGGGCCTTGGTAAGGTCCAGTTTGGGAACCAGTGTCCCAGAGCATAACTTAATTTTGTGTATTTCACTAGTTCCTCGTGCTCACTTACCAAGCTGGTTGGTCTGGATTCGATTCTCGCTCTGCCAATGCGGAATCAGAGGAATTTATTTCTGGTGATAGAAATTCATTTCTCGATTTGGTTCGGATCCCACAATAAGCTGTAGGTTCCGTTGCTAAGTTTTCAATTGATTCCTAGCCACATAAAATATTTCATAATGATTCGGACAAAACAATTTAAAACCTATATAAAACAAAGAATTTTCTTGCAGTTTTATTTTTTTTATTGTTTCTGCTTTTTATATTAAAAAAGAAAAAGATTCTACTAATTAAGATAGGAACTAAGAAAAAAGAATCCGAATAATATATTTAGTAAAGTGATGCAGTATTACATATTGCAATTATACAATGGGACGACATTCTCTCTGCCTCCCTCTCCTTTCTTTTCTGTAATTCACTCTTATGCCGTATTTTTTATTACTTGTGTTGTAGTACTGTTTTGCTGTCAAAGAGGTATTCTGCACGTGTAAAAGAATGTATGCGTCTCATGATCTGACAGATATTGCTTTCAGTAGACCCCTCTGCATATATACTATATATATATATATATATATATATATATATATATATATATATATATATATATATATATATATGTACAGGGTGTCCATAAAGTCTTTCCCAGATTTCAAACCTTTATAACACACAAACCATGTTAGGTAGAGGTTTAAGGTTTTCTTCAATTTCAACAACAATGACTAAGGTTTTTTTTACATTACTAATAAATTTCAACATGTATTGTGGCTTTGACCAGCTTTCTACGAAGTAGTCCGCCAGAGTTTTTTCGGATTTACAGCTGTGAATAGCAGTTGGTATGCGAGGCGCATAATCAGTCTCTCTCTCTCTCTCTCTCTCTCTCTCTCTCTCTCTCTCTCTGTTTTGGCCGTGGCTAGTAAAGGACTCGTATTGACTTCTCACTTTCGTTCATGTTTGGAGCTCTTGAAGGTTTAGTTTGAAACACAGCGAAGTATAAAAGATACTTGTATTTCCTTAACTATTCACAAGTCGTGACTCATCTTAGAGATAGGAGCTCTTTTGCAGGATTCTTGAGTAGATGATAGATAGGAAGAGAATGTGACAGAGTTCTCAATTTGATCTTAGGAAAAAGTGATGGATATACAAACTAACGTACACGCATGACTTTTGGGGTCATGAGAAAAAATAATGATTCAATGCTTGATCTAGTTTCTCATGGGAGTTTGGTCGGTCATGTCGACCCACGGAACTGATGAGACATTTGTTTATAAGAAACATGATAAATCAGTATTTGCACACATCCTGAGTGTACTCGATAATTTTGGGGTTTTTTTCCTCCTTGACCTATTATGCAGAACATAGCGATATTTCTATAATGGAAGTAGGATGCATTTCCATTTTGTGTGTAATTCTATTACACATGTGCCCCCTTTGCTGCCCGGAGTACGTCTAAGCGAAATTCCATCTCATGCCAGGTATTCTCTAACATCTCCAGATACCGTTGCTAGAGCTGCTGGTATCCTTGCTTTTAAGGTCTCAACATTCGGTACTAGTGTACTGTACCCTTTAACCTTGATATAACCGCATATGAAAAAATCAAGAGGGGTATTGTCTGGTGAATGTGGTGGCCATTCTGTTGGGCCATCTCTCTCAATCCAGTGGTTGGGGAAGGTTGCATCCAGAAAGTTACTAACAACCAAACCCCAGTGTGGAGGCTGAAACAGTACCCTTGGCTGAAACTCTTCTAATTGAGGTGCAGCATAATGCTGCAGCATGTCCAGATGAACAATTGCTGATATGGTGGGTTCAGCAAAGAAAAATGGTCCAATAACCCTGTTGTGCTTTAGACCACACCAAACTTTCATTTTTGGCTGTCTCGTTCATGTTCAATCGCAGCATGTGGGTGTTCTGATCCCCATATGCGTGCGTTATGCCTATTAACCTTGCCACATGTATGAAGGGTAGCTTCATCAGAAAAAACGACATGATTAAGATAATCATTGTCTTCGTCAATGCCACTGAGAATCTCTTTAGCAAATTCTTCACGTTGGGGTCTGTCATTTGGCTTTAATTCGTGAACAAGTTGAACCTTGTATGCGTGCAGGCGTAGGCATTTGTGCACACTTTATGCACTGTGCTCCGAAGCATCCGTAGTTTGATCCAAGCACGACAAACCGGCTTTCTACAACTGCGCTGAAAGGCGTCACGCACAGCAACAACAAAGGGTGCATCACTCAACACTTCCAGTTTCTGTGAACTTTTTATACCAGTCTTTAATGTTTTTAACATCTGGTGGACCTCGTCGATACTCATTTCTGAACTTGCGTTGAACTTCAACAGGTGATTTTGTTTCGTGGTACCATAACACACACTGGGCTTTTTCGGCAATGACACCATATCTGCTATTCTTGACTCAGCTGGTGGATAGTGATCACAGTGGCATCTGTACACAACAAAAGAAAATTCAGTAACTGCTCAACAGAATGTGAAATTCGTACGGTCGTGTCCACAGTAATTTTAAGTTATTATTTTATTAATCTGGGAAGGAATTTATAGACACCCTATATATATATATATATAATATATATATATATATATATATATATATATATATATATATATATGTGTGTGTGTGTGTGTGTGTGTGTGTGTGTGTGTGTGTGTGTGTGTGTGTGTGTGTGTGAAATATAGAAATGCGTTTGGGTATCATATGTGTGTAACCAGTTAGGTTAGCAAGCCACATGCCTGATACAGTTAGTTCTGTGGCTCATAAAGAGGTGTGATCAATGGGCTGCAAGTGTCGAGGAAGGTACTAATACTCAGTATTTTGTTCATTCGGCAGTAGTTTTATGTTGCCTGTTTGTCATACATTATCCATGTGAGGAAAAATAACTATGCGACCAGATTAGATGGAGTGCTAGCCTTCAGCAGTGTGTTATTACAGTATAAGTACTCTTTATATGCACTATATTTTTCTACGAAATTAAAAACAGCAAAGGTTGCAAAGGCAATTATAATATTTTTCTACGAAATTAAAAACAGCAAAGGTTGCAGAGGCAATTATAGATTGACCTTACCTACATTCGTGTTATGGACATTTTATTCGTTTAGAGTAAATTTGTTTGAACTTTCGACTTCCTTTGGACATTTGACTGGTTCCAAAATGGGTTTTGGGTGCATGATATTAATGGAATTATACAGTTTTCCCCCCACATCTACACCGTTGTCCTCTCTCTGAAACTGATCAAAGCTCTTTTCTCTTTCTAGCTTTTGGTTCTGATGTCAAAGTATCGTTGTTGGGGCTGATCAGTTTCTTGACAAAAATAATTTATATTCTTTCTAGGATCTCAATGTCCATAGCTTTGCATTTTACTTTTGTTTTCATAAATGGTATTTTGTGTCCTTGTTGGTTTGTACTCCGTAAAATTTAAGTGTCTTTTTATGGACTCACTCGATGAATCCACAGAACATGATCGAAGATCTCTAAAGAAATTAGGGAAAAATGAAAGCAACGATATTTATTCGTAATATCACTTTGATTAATGAAGAAACGTGTGAAGTCCCCAGAACGGGACTCATGAACTATTTGACTTCGTGATGGCGACGATGCTGGCTGTATTAGACAAAAGGCTGAACTCCGAAGGTGAAGTACAGGTTTCAAAGTGAATAAGGAATCCAATGTATAAAAGATTAAATCTGAGGTTGGTGGGAAACCAACAGGAATAACTTGGTAGATGTTGAATACGATCATGTAACGAACATTTTCGGAATAATTTCATCTTGCACGTTTCTCCCCAAAAGCCCCTACTGTTGGGTGCGCTCTCTCTCTCTCTCTCTCTCTCTCTCTCTCTCTCTCTCTCTCTCTCTCTCTCTCTCTCTCTCTCTCTCTCTCTCTGTCGATAAATGTTTATGGGTAAATGGGAAAACTTTGTAAGATTTGGGTTTTCTCAGGAAGACGTATGAATCATCATATGGTTTTTAATCTTTGGAGCTTTAGGCTTCAAATATTATAAAAGAAAGTGACAACGTTTCTGCCTGCCATTGCTTACTCATACTTTCTCTCGCCAGGAAAGTTTTGATTCGATCTTGATTTCTGAGTGTTTCTGTTCCATTTTCTTTGATAAAGTGGTTTTCCCAAGTGAAGGCATCTGACTTGTTCCCTTTGAGAAACATCAGTGACAGAACCCTGTGAGCTGTATGGTTGTCAGTATATTGTATTTTATTTATATGAGTAGGGAAAAAGACCCCATTTCGACTCAACCTCAACACCCGACCCCCAATTCGGCCCACAGGCGATAAACCCCATAAGCTTGCCTTTATCTTAACCTTACGTTATGTTGACCATTAACGACTCCACGGGAAAACCACCAAATATTTCACTCTAGTTCAGAAAAGAGCCCCAAAATGGCTCATGAAGAGAGTGAATTCTGTATCTGGTTCGGTCTAAGGCAGCTGTTCCTGTTCTAAAGAGCTAATTCAATAGTACTGACCTTTTTCAGTATTAGAATAATTTTTTACTCTTTTAATCGCATTTTTAAGTTGTAAAACCGAGTGTTTGTAAGACTATAACATATTCAAAAAGGCCTTAGAATTAATAATGATACTTACCTGGCACTGGTACGCCAAATCGATTGATTGTAGTTGTAATTAGAATAATACATGGCACAGGGTACGCCAAGTAGATTGTTTGTGTTTGTAATTAGAATAATACTTACCTGGCACTGGGTACACCAAATAGAATGCTTCTAATTGTAATAAGAAGCATACTTACCTGGCACAGGGTACGCCAAACAGATTACCTCCAGTTGCAATTAGAAGCATACTTACCTGGCACAGGGTACACCAAATAGATTGCTTCTAGTCGTAATTAGAAGCATACTTATCCGGTGCAGGGTATTCCAAATAAATTGCTTCTAGTTATAATTAGAAGCATACTTATCTGGCACAGGGTACACGAAATACATTGCTTCTAGTTGTAATTAGAAGCATACTTACCTGGCACAGGGTACACCAAATAGATTGCTTCTAGTTGTAATTAGAGGCATACTTATCCGGTGCAGGGTATTCCAAATAAATTGCTTCTAGTTATAATTAGAAGCATACTTTTCTGGCACAGGGTACACGAAATACATTGCTTCTAGTTGTAATTAGAAGCATACTTACCTGGCACAGGGTACACCAAATAGATTGCTTCTAGTCGTAATTAGAAGCATACTTATCCGGTGCAGGGTATTCCAAATAAATTGCTTCTAGTTGTAATTAGAAGCCTACTTACCGGGCACAGGGTAAACCAAATACATTGCTTCTAGTTGTAATTAAAAGCATACTTACCTGGTACAGGGTACACCAAATAAATTACTTCTAGATGCAATTAGAATAATACTTACCTGGCACAGGGTATTCCAAATAGATTGCCTCTAGTTGTTATTAGAATAATAATTACCTGCCACAGGTTATTCCAAATAAATTGCTTCTAGTTGTAGTGAGAATAATACTTACCTGGCACAGGGTATTCCAAATAAATTGCCTCTAATTCTAAATAGAAGCCTACTTACCTGGCACAGGGTATTCCAAATAGATTGCCTTTAGTTGTAATTAGAATAATACTTACCTGGCACAGGGTATTCCAAATAGATTGCTTCTAGTTGTAATTTGAATAATACTTACCTGGCAAAGGGTATTCCAAATAGATTGCTTCTAGTTGTAATTAGAATAATACTTACCTGGCACAGGGTATTCCAAATAAATTGCCTCTAATTCTAATTTGAATAATACTTACCTGGCACAGGGTACACCAAATAGATTGCTTCTATTTGTAATTAGAAGCCTACTTACCTGGCACAGGGTACAACAAATAAATTGCTTCTAGTTGTAATTAGAATAATACTTACCTGGCAAAGGGTACACCAAATAGATTGCTTCTAGTTGTAATTAAAATAATACTTACCTGGCACAGGGTACACCAAATAAATTGCTTCTAGTTGTAATTAGAATAATACTTACCTGGCACAGGGTACACCAAATAAATTGCTTCTAGTTGTAATTAGAATGATACTTACCTGGCACAGGGTACACCAAATAGATTGCTTCTATTTGTAATTAGAAGCCTACTTACCTGGCACAGGGTACACCAAATAAATTGCTTCTAGTTGTAATTAGAAGCATACTTACCTGGCACAGGGTACACCAAATAGATTGCTTCTAGTTGTAATTAGAATAATACTTACCTGGCACAGGGTACACCAAATAGATTGCTTCTATTTGTAATTAGAAACCTACTTACCTGGCACAGGGTACACCAAATAAATGGCTTCTAGTTGTAATTAGAAGCATACTTACCTTGCACAGGGTACACCAAATAGATTGCTTCTATTTGTAATTAGAAGCCTACTTACCTGGCACAGGGTACACCAAATAAATTGCTTCTATTTGTAATTAGAACCTACTTACCTGCACAGGTACCAAATAAATTGCTTCTAGTTGTAATTAGAATAATACTTACCTGGCACAGGGTACACCAAATAGATTGCTTCTATTTGTAATTAGAAACCTACTTACCTGGCACAGGGTACACCAAATAAATGGCTTCTAGTTGTAATTAGAAGCATACTTACCTGGCACAGGGTATTCCAAAAAGATTGCTTCTAGATGTAATTAGAATAATACTTACCTGGCACAGGGTATTCCAAATAGATTGCCTCTAGTTGTAATTCGAATAATACTTACCTGGCACAGTGTATTCCAAATAAATTTACGCTAGTTGTAATTAGAAGCATTCTTACCTGGTACAGGGTACACCAAATAGATTGCTTCTAGTTGTAATTAGAAGCATACTTACCTGGCACAGGGTACACCAAATAGATTGCTTCTAGCTGCAATTGGAATGATACTTACCTGGCAAAGGGTACACCAAAACGTTTGCTGTCATTTCCTTTGCTTCTTCCAGTATTACGTATTTGCTACCTATTTCATCAACCTTTCTGCCGTATCCTTTATCGTCTGATATACTAAGTACTGAAGACTTCTTCCACAATCCAGGATTCCACCCACTCACGTCTGGTCCTCGGGTCTCCAGCTTGCTTCTGTTTGGAATGCCTTTAGTGCTTCTGAATCTTCACCTTCCAGTGTTATTGCCTAATGACTGGTTTTGTTTTTTGGCCTGCAGATGTCGTGTTGATGAGATTATCTTCTGCGACCTCAATTTCTCTGCGCATTTCCCTCCAATTGCGTCTGGAGCCTTCGTACTTGTGTGGCTGTCCCTCAGCTATTCCCTTTATATCTATTAGCTCTTCCATTCTTCTTGTTATCTACTTCTCCAACTATTCCACCTTCGTTGCAGCTGTCTGTTTTTTCTTAAGTCTCAACTTGAGATCATCCACAATCCTGGATTCCATCTGTTCACATCTGGTCCTCAGGTCTCCAGCTTGCTTCTGTCTGGAAGGCTTTCAGGGCTGTCGCATCGTCGTCCTCCGCTGTTATTCTTTTCTCTGAGCTTCCTTTTACCTTAGGTTTCAAATCAGATGCATGCGAGCTCCGAAGCCTTCAAAGACGGCTTTTAAGGATCTAGAAGCTTGCATCTAGAGTCTCTGGATCCAGTGAATCTTATAGCGTTAGGTGTACAGTTCATTTTTCAATCCATCTTTGTATCTTGAGTCTTCGCGTCAGCATGTGAATTTCATTTCATAATTCCTTTCTTGGTCGAACTTCACTGGGTGGCAGGCCAGACCTGGAGCCTCAAGGATTCTAAAACGACTTCGGGGTAAACCAACCCTCAGACTTGAGCTGAATTCTAATTATATTTCTCCTAGTAAGTTGTGCTGCTTCCTGAATGCTTCCCACCCTTCAAGGAAGACATTCCAGTAGATCTGAAGCAGCATGTTAGTGGGGGATGACCGATGCTATGGCGGAGTGTGGAGTCTGGGACTCCAGAATTCGGAGACCGAATGGGACTTGAGGAAATGGGCAGGAGCGTTCTGCCACATTTGACTTGGCATCTTTTAATTCTTCATGGTGTTCCTCATGGTGTCTTCTTTCGGAATTTCTTTCGGAATTCGTCCGCAGCTTCCGTAACTCTGTGACTTTCCCTCAGCTATTCTTTATATCTATTAGCTCTTCATTTCTGAGTTGTTGTCAACTTCTCCAACTATTCCTCCTTCGTAACAGCTGTCAATTTTTTCCTAAGTCACGCGTTGAGATCCTCCTTGTCTTTCGTCTCTTTGTTTTCTGGATCTCGTCGTCTTGATGTCCATCCATGCCAGCTCCCTCTTTCAGTGGATATCCTCCGAGGTCTCCGTTCATCGATTGCAGGAAGGCGTAGTAAAATAGGCGTGAGCCGTGAGGATAATGCAAGTACGTGTGTTTTTATGCCTTTCCTTTCGAAATTCTTCCGTTCGAAGTTTTGGATTTTCAACATACCGTGGAAATTCCGCCTGTTTCTTATATGTTCGAGAAAAAAAACCGAAATTTATCATTTGTCTCCAGTATATCAACTTCCTCGACATAACTTCAAGTGAGGCATTCTCTTTGTAATGTTATGATGACGCGTGCAGCAATAGAATATTTTCCTCTGGGGTTAACCTTGTGTTTATATCCATTTCTTATTTATTTCTTATTATTTACTTATATCTCATTAGATACATACTCACTGTGTGAGTGTGATATTATAGGTCTTTCACTGAACGATTTGGTACGCTTGATGTAACTTCAAATGTTGTTATACCTCTCTCTCTCTCTCTCTCTCTCTCTCTCTCTCTCTCTCTCTCTCTCAAAAGACAGCTAGTTGTGAATTGAGAGTGACTGTCGCATTGCCAATTGGCGGCCACACCGTTGCGAAGTAAAATTTACACTGCAATTTAGACAAAACAGTTGTTGTTGGTGCTGTGATTTTGCAGACGTTATTGCTCAAGATTGCAATGCAGATGTACTGAGCTTTTTAATCTTTTCTTGTAAAGAAAATGAGGTGGCCGAGTTTGACATCTGTTCGGTAAACGATGCTTGCTTGGAGAGAGAGAGAGAGAGAGAGAGAGAGAGAGAGAGAGAGAGAGAGAGAGAGAGAGAGAGAGAAACATTATATTGCCAGCAATAATATGCTAGGAAGTTTGACATCTGTTCAGTATACAATGCTTGCTTGGAGAGAGAGAGAGCATGAGAGAGGAACTGTTCAGTAACATCTTGCGAGAGAAGAGAGAGAGGAGAGAGAGGATTGAGAGAAAAAAAAAACATTATATTGCCCAGCAATAAGAGGAGTGAAAGTTTTGACAATTCTGTTCAGTAAACAAGAGAGAGATTAGAGCGAGAGAGTAGAGAGAGAGAGAGAGAGAGAGAGAGAGAGAGAGAGAACATTATATCGCCAGCAATGATATGTTAGTAAGTTTGACATCTGTTAAGTAAACGATGCTTGTTTGTCAGCGTTATTATTACCAGACACTTGTAGATTATATTTGTCTGAGAGAGAGAGAGAGAGAGAGAGAGAGAGAGAGAGAGAGAGAGAGAGAGAGAGAGAGAGAGAATGGCATCAATATGTCGCCAGCAATGATAAGCTTGGAGAAAATATGCATCAAACTGTATGACTGTTTTCGAAGCAGCTTCGTTGTCATGAAAATGAGACGAATGTTCTTCGACGCAGAGCCGAATTTTAGTCTCCTATTTTTTGTTACATTTTTCTCCACGATTTTATTCGTTTATAATTTTTTTGGTTTTGTTACGACACTTTTGGCCGTAATACGGGTTCTTTATACTTTAATAATCACAGGGATCGTAGGCAGTAAGAAAGTACACAGGGTAAGAGGAATGTGGACACAAACACCAGAATAAAATTAACAATATTTAATAATGAAGTACACTTAACACTAAATCAGCCTTGTGAGTAAACGTAATAAATATACACAATACCAATAACAAATAACGGGCTCACAAGGATTCTTAATACTTAAAAGTTGACCTTAACAAAGCAAGGAAGAATCAGAGAATGTCAAAGTCACAAATAAATCATAACACGGGCCCAATAATAAAACCACTATCCTATAACTATAAGAAAGAAGGAAGACCAGAGAAAATAAAGTAAGAAAAGCCTTAAACCTCCTACCTAACCGTGGTGGTACTAAACTTAGAAACTAATTCAAATAGATATTCAGAGGGGCAATGAATACCAAATACCCCTAATTTTATATATGAATATATATAATTAATTATATAAATAAATATATATAATTAATCCTTAAATAGTGCTTAAATCCTACGTTACAACGACGTGCACAGGAGTTCCTGGAGGTCGCTTCAACCTCCAGCAGCTATACCGGGGGGGGGGGGGGGGGCGGGGGGGGGGGGGGGGGGGGGGGGGGGGGGGGGGGGGGGGGGGGGGGTGGGGGGGGGGGCTTACAAATTGTTCAGGTAGACACAGGGGTCGAGTTCAATCCCAAGGAACAACACAGGATAATCTCCTCTTACCTGGCAATTGCCTCCCTACGTGCCTCCTCACGAGCCCTTACCTCTCCTGAACAAGCAGCTGAAGACGGGACAGAGCGACAACCACGTCCTCCGCTAAATCCTCGAGCGGGAAACAGGAGTACAGGCGTCGTAAGTGACGATAACGTGCGATATCACAATCGTGATCTAACCCCAAAATGCGCATACGCCGTAGATGGCTCAGCACATCTACGCAAAACCACTGCCAAGGGAAGGTCCGTCACAGTAATCTCCTCTAAAAGGGCTTAAGATTAATCTCCAGAAGGCTGCTAGTAAAAGAGCGTGCGTCCAAAAGCTTAGTCAGACCTGAACTATCTTAGGCCGATCTACAGTTCCACCACAACTCGAAAACAAAATAAAAACAATCGTCAACACGATAGTTAGGTAATACACAATAAGAGGAGGAATCACTGAGCAAAACAACTGAACGTTACGTTAACGTAGAAAAATACAGCTGCTGAACTGAATATAAGAGAAGAACACTTAAAACTAAGGAGTACAAGGCTGATTCAAGAATAAAGTTAAATCAATAAATTACGTTAATTTGACAGTTTATTGTTTGGACAAAGATACCAGCTCTGTATTGATGTTTTACGTCAAGCGGTACAAGATAATGAATTTAGAAGATTTTTGGTTTTTTATTGTAAAATTGTTTAGCAGTTTGAGGTTGGTGATAAGGAGTCGTGGCGGTATTGTTTTTGAGTGCGTCTCGGGAGAAAAGGGTGAATCTGACACTTGTTAATGTGTAACGGTTTATGTAATAAAAATATGTTAATGGTCATAATTGGTTTTCAGTACCCTCATTCTTTATTGTTCAACCTTCCATAGACTTTCATTATGGTAGGTTATGGGTTTAGAAATCTTTTCGCATTCATACTATCACGTGATATGACGTGTTGCGCACCTGGCAGTGAGTCATGAAGAAAACGGTGACTGTTGTGGGTGCTTATCAGATGCTTATCTGAATTTGAATAGAGTTTAGAAATCTTTTTGCATTCATACTATCACATGATATGACATGTTGGGCACCTGGCAGTGAGTCATGAAGAAAGTCAGGTTAAGGGAGTTATAATTTATTTTACTCATATTCATATCTTTTCATATACTCACTCACGTAGGTTAGGATATGTTAAGGGACTTGGAATTTGTTCCTCATATTCATATTTATTATATACTCATGTGGGTTAGGTTAGATTAGGTTAAGGGACTTAGAATTTTTTCCCTCATATTCATATTTATGTGAAATGTCGGATTTTCGTCCGTAGAGTATATCTTGAGCCAAAATGGGGTTGAGTATTTTCAAAGGGTCGAGCGAAACCATGGTTCTGCTATCCGAAAGGTTCTTCATGAGCCATTTTGGGGTTCTTTTCTGAACTAGAGTGAAATATTTGGTGGTTTTCCCGTGGAGTCGTTAATGGTCAACGTACGTGAGGTTAAGATAAAGGCAAGCTTATGGGGTTTATTGCTTGTGAGCCGAATTGGGGGTTGGGTGTTGAGGTTGAGCCGAAATGGGGTCTTTTTTCCTACTTACGCTATCGCCCTTCATTCTTTTCATATGAACAACCCCGCTTTCAATTCATTTATGCATCGTAGCACCTTCATTATCTATTTTACTTTTGCTCATCTCCACGTTTTTCAGTTTCACTCTGCTTCAAACAGTGCAACTCGACAGCTTTAACCTTTTTTCTTTCTTTCACATTTGATATATCCACAAAGAAGACTTGAGTCATCTTTTCATTCAGACTTTCCCATCTTGGCTTTGTCTCGTCCCACCATCACCTGTTCTGCTCAACATTTTGTTCATTGTTATGCTTTGGAAAGAGAAAGGAGTAAGAAAAGTTCGGTAGATTTTAAGTTAGGGTATGGTTGGTGGAGCAATGAATTAGATTTTATAATGGTCAGAAAGGAGTGGTTAGTTGCATAGTTTTACTTCTGTACTTATGTTTTTATATTTGTGTATATGTTAATAGCACATTTGATAATATACCTTTTAATGCTACGCAGAATAGTTGCAATATATATGTAACTATATCATGTATCCCTGTGACTCGTTGTCGAACTTTTCAGTTCGAGAGGTCCTTCATTCCTCACACCGTTGGACTGTGGAACAATCTCCCTGAGGATTTTATGCAATTGTAACGTCAAAAATTTAAATGATGAAACGCATTATTGTATTGCTAGAAATCTTTTATTTCAATCATTTACTTATTTATATATCAATTTGTTTTATGTTCTCATAACTGATCTCTACGTTCTGCATTTCTTATTACCTTCTGTTTCCTCTTTCATATGAATACCATTTTTATTGGAAGCTTGAATTTCAAGTCAGTGTCCACTGTGGGATTATTCCATATGAATAAGGTTTATGATCTGAATAAGAATGATAATTTTCCTTGTCATTCTCATAAAATATTGTACAGGTCTCTTTCACCCCTGGCGGCTATTATCCTTTTTACGATTTTCACCAAGTGTTGATGACACAGGATATTTAATGAGAGTAAAAAGAAGTATTCTCTCTCTCTCTCTCTCTCTCTCTCTCTCTCTCTCTCTCTCTCTCTCTCTCTCTCCATTTTTTGGATGAAAGTGAAGCAGCAGCGCTCTTTCTCGTGCGTTCTGTTACCCACGTCGGTTGATTGTCCATAAAACTCCCTCGTTATGTGGCTTGCATGGCCATCACTGAGGCTGATGCCGAAAATTGGTTTAGTGGACGAAGCCAGGAAGGAGTCCCTCCGTACGAGTATATCTGACAGGAAACTGCTCCTCTATTACGCTGCCTTTTATCTGAGAATGTTCTTCATGGAAATGAATCCAGCGTTTCCTTTGATTACTTTGTTGCGTTGTTGGTTTCAAGGTAGTATTGGCAGTAAAGGTAATTAAATGTGATGGAGAGCCTTTGTGTGTGTCAAAACTCAGAGCAAAAATAAACTTAGTGTTTGTCAAAACTCAGAGCAAATATTGAGTCGGTGCTTCAAGTTAAGAGCTGGTAAGTGCATCTCATACTCCAGTTCTTAAGGGTTTGTACATTTTTTCTTATACTTTGCAAATATAACTGGAGATACTTTGTTTGAAATGAAATGGTATTTGTTTTGTTTCATAGTATATCACTGGTTATTGAAGTCACCCTGACCCCTTTAACTATGTATCGCAGTTATTCTTTTTCACGAAGAAACCGAATATTGGGGAACCTTTGTGGAGTTTTCTTGTTTCCAGTCGAGGGAAACTTTTATGTTTTTCCTTTGCTCTCCATTTTTTTCTGAAACAATTTTTCTGTTAGTTTACTTCTAAGATTTCCTTCATTGCTGCATTTGATCTCCACCCATTTTCTCCTTTTCCTTTCTTATGAAGATGAAATGAACTTTATATGTATTCCGCCTTTTAAGAAAGCCATTTGAAATGGAGGATCATACGAGTGACGGATCCTTCAAACTAGCGACATGGAAACATTTTCTAAGGATAGGCTCCGTTTTAACTGAGATAAGTCAATCAGTCCTATATATGAGAAATCTAGCAAGAAGTTATGGAAGCATATCAATTTTGTTCTTACATTGTTACCTCACTTACAGAACTAAGAAGGTTTCAGTGATAGGTGATAGAAAGCTGGCTTTTATTAAGCAAATAAATTCTGTATACCAAATCGTTTATCCCGATTGGCCGAGATAAATTTTTTCCAGAGATATAATTAAGTCATGTTTTATCAAGTCAAAACTTCACTGGGAAAATTGCCCTAGCAACAATACATTGCGTCACTGGCTTTGAAGAAGGACCCTTTCAATGTCTAACAAAGCTCGGTTTTATGCTTTCTTTTTCCTGTCAGGGTTCTGCTAATGATGTCTCTCGTTACTCGACTTTTTCCAAATCTACCTGAAACCCCTTTACGTTGGTGAATGGAAGTTTCCGTTATATCTCTTTGATAGGAAAATAAAAGCCCTTGTTGAGGATGTAGTAGCATAATAAAAGACATTCAAGTTATTGATACACCCTGTGTGTGTGTGTGTGTGTGTGATCCATTAGGAGAAAGATAGGTAATACAAGGTATGAATTTATGTCAAATAGACACTCAATATCCTTCGATATGTATGGTTTCCTGCCGTGGATTTTTAATTTGATTTTATCGTGCAGGAATGGAATGCTTCCACTTCTTCCGTGTATCATGGTGTTTTTGGTTCTCTCTTTTTGAAAGCAGTATTTTTAGTTTTCTGTAAAAGGAAACTATTTAGATTGCGTGTCTGTCCGTCCGCACTTTTTCTGTTCGCCCTCAGATCTTAAAAACTACTGAGGCTAGAGGGCTGCAAATTGGTATATTGGTCATCCACCCTCTAATCATGGATTATACTAAATTGTAGCTATCTACCCTCTGTAGTTTTTATTTTACTTAACGGTAAAGTTGAACCATGATCATGCATCTGGCAACGGTATAGGACTGGCTACCACCAGGCCGTGATGAAAGTTTCATCGGCGCATATTTTACTTGCTTTTTTTAATGTAGTCATATTTTTGAGCTTGAAGTGCTACTGTAGATTAGATTTAAAACAAGTGATGAAAGGGGGCTAACGGTTTGCAGTGTGCGGTTACAACCTTGTCCTAATCAAAACTAGTTCTTATGTAAGTCAAATTCTGAGTCATGCATTGTTAATTACCTGGAGACTTTGGGTTGTATTTGTAAACTACCACCTGCGCCGAAGAAGCTCTTTGTCACTGAAATGGTATTATTGTACCGCGAAGCGCCTCTTCGTGCCGAAGACGAAGGTGATTATTGAAGGGTGAAAATTATTGGAATCAAAGAGGCGGTCTTGACCATCTCTACGCTAACCTCTTCGTATATATATATATATATATAATATATATATATATATAATGATATATATATATATATATATATATATATATTTAAATTAAAGAGAACCGCATAACTAATGCTAGTATTGGAACGTATAACACATTCAAATATTTTAGTAGTCCATTTTTTTCAGTACTGCAGTGCATATATGGCCTTATTTATATTCTTGTAAAAGACTGTCTTTGTACTTAAAAGACCTCACGTTTCCAAGTTCCTGGCTGTTGGCAGTTCATAACTTCACAGCTGTAACAGAATCGTCTTTCACCTCCTCTTGGCTCTTGGATTATATTTTAATCAGCACAATATATTTTAGTTCGGCAAAACAACCATTGCAAAATAAATGAAGATGAAAAGAACCGCAGATTAACCACCTTGCCGAAACTATTTCCAACCAGTCAGCTTCAAGGAACGGTCGTGACGAAATCAGTAGGCGGGCTTAGCTATAAAGCCAGCTGAGCTTTGCTGTAGTAATTGTATTTATTCACAAAACATTTGTGTAAGCGATA
This sequence comes from Macrobrachium nipponense, assembly GCF_015104395.2. Classification (NCBI taxonomy): domain Eukaryota; kingdom Metazoa; phylum Arthropoda; class Malacostraca; order Decapoda; family Palaemonidae; genus Macrobrachium; species Macrobrachium nipponense. The sequence continues at coordinate 62,389,028 of NC_061088.1, forward strand.
AAGTTTGTTTTATATATATATATATATATTTATATATTATATATATAAATAATATATATATTATATATAGGTATAGGTATAAAGTGAGATAGAAGTAGAACAGCTCTCTGCGGATGCGAAATGTTTGTCATCAAGCATATCAACCCTCCCGCAGAGTTGTTCTTCGTGAAAGCCCTTTGCCGATGTTTTTAAAATACCGCTTCATGATTTCACGAGCAGGGTATTCATCGAACAGGGAAGATGGTAGTTTAAAAATACGGCCTTAAGAGAGGTCTGATTACCAACTGTCCCGGACAACGCCTCTTTGAAGAAGAGCTTCATCGTTGATTTTAAAATACCGCCAGACGAAGAGATTTCACGAAGAGCCTCTTCATCGAAGCGGAAGATGGTAGCTTAAAAATTCGGCCCTTTGTCGTCTCGGAAGGAGGCAAATCAATCAGGTGCGATCGAAGATTATGTAAACTCGACGATGTCTCTTGTTTTCCGACTCTCACTAGATTTTTCTGTTTATATGAACAAACTTAGAAGTAGAGTATTTTTATTTATGTAGATTGTAACACGAAAAAATTCATTCCTTAGGCTCTTTACCACTTATGATATGGGTAATACCATTTTGTATGAATTCATATTTGTCTGTTTCCTTCTTTTGCTAAATTTTGTGATAAAAGAAGACATTGTTTATCTTAGTGGAAAAATGCCTTTTTTTTTTATAGAACGACAGGATTTTGAAATCTTTTGACAACAATTTCATGATAAATTGATAATCTTGTAAGATTGTTGTACCAGGTATAAAGTAAGATAACATTTTGATGTTGCGTACGTTTAGAAGCAGAATTCGTAATTCGTATATGCATTGGTTGTGTATGTTACACGCACGAGTGTAAATATGAACGCTCTAGTATCAGGAGTAAAATAAATGAGTAAATGAGTGATATCTTTAAACCCTATCGTAAAACAAATGAGAGGCATCGTAAAACACTACAGTCATCGCTTAGCATCCTAGAAAGAGTAGATGCTAGATGTAGGAGTATGCGTTTTATGATAAATAAAAGTTCTAATGTTATTGACAGTTCTCTGGTTAGATTTAGATATATATTTTGTTTTTGAATGAAACTGAAAGTATTTGCATCTTGAATAAAAGGATATGAGTTATTTCAGTAGTTTCCTGGTAACTGCGTCAGATATGTTACATTTTTTGTATGTTATGGGCATAAGTTTGACACATCGTCGTGTTGGACGGATTTCGACTATGGTTTTCGCCTACTATTTGCCCCTACACACATCAGATCCACATGCAAACATTATAGCCAGGAAGCATTTATGTAGTAATCCATTCACTGCCACGGCATGGACGTGTTAGGGTATACTGAGGTACGAAATAGAACATTTACATAAATATCCTCTTGGTAATTGATACCACTTTTGCGGATTTCTTGTCAGGCATTTAAAGGATTTGCCCTATTTCTGTTCTGTTAATACTACCTGAGTTAGTAATATAACGGTCGCTCAGTAACTTCAGTATTTAGCCTTTAAATCCAAGGATATAATGATTGTAGTACGTATGAAATGTAAGCGGTTCATGTTACTTTGATATATACATACATGCAAATATGAAGCCACAAATTTCACTCAACATCGAATTCACTCTACCTTGGGAATAACTTAATCCCAAGATGAATTGGAATTGAGAAGTTCCAGGATTCTGACCTGAATTCGACAGATATATCTACAGCATAGTCGAATTCAACTTTAAACACTCGTAATAGCTGTCTATCACAGTATCCCAACACAAGGCACAGTTTTACGTCCTGGTATGGTATTCACAAAGTGAATTGAATTGAATATCAATTGATATTTAATGGCTTAACTGATAACCTTTGTGAGAAAGTAAGTGTTATTTTGGTTTACGTCCTGATTGAAAACTTTTTTTTGTCTCATCGGAAGTAAAGTATGCACTTTTTGTTTTCTCGCACCTTGCTCTTTAAGGATGGAGATTTTTGAGGGATTTTGACCTTTGCGACTGTCAAAGGGCAGAAGAATCCCTCCATCATATTTATTATGTGCTGTGCTCAGATATCTTATTGGCTTCCATTTTTGGGTCCAGAGCCAAGTTATGTAATCCTTGAAGTTTAGTATCAATATCTTGTTTACTTAGTTTTCAAAGATGTTGGAAATTCAAAGAGCCACAGAGAAAAAAAATAGTCATTCTAGCATTCATTATTTGTTTACGGGATTATGAAGTGTATTTATTAGCAGTGGTTTTCTTTATTCCATCTATAAAATCTCCATGCTATTCCATTTATCCTCAATGGAGCATTTTTATGCGAAGTATGTGAACTTTCCCAAATCAATACTTCCTTCAAGAATTTGACTCTGTGGAGGGTCCTTATCGGGTAGGGGTTAAACTATTCGGAATTTCCAGTTATTGAAGCGTTGAATTGGACGGCTTGGCTATGGAAAAATTTGAAAATGACATTTTAATCGCCCCGTTATTCATTTTTTTATGTACGATTTGACTCAGTCTCTACAAATTTCCGCAAAGTTCACTCACAAACGTCATATAAATGAAGGTTCTTACTTGATTGTGAATCAACTTGGAATTTTTTATCCGTACTCGATTCTCTTTGACCTTTATTCTGATTAGGCCACCGATTTTCTTTATTTTTTCTTTAGTTTCTTACTTACTTTTTTTTGCTGAGAAGTCTGCTCATAGTTAACGATAAGCTGCCTTGAAAATCACCTCTTCCTACAGGAGACATGAATTTTATCTTTGTATCTGTGGTGTCCTTTTCATACTAATAAATTGAAACGGTATTCAATAATTTAATATTCGCAGTTCGGTCCTACATAATTGAATTACTCCCAGGTAACTCAAGCTTTGTTCGTGGAAGGGTCGACGATTTTTGGATACTTGTCTTTTCTTTCTTTGACAACAGCGGCACCTTTGATTTGCTTTGTCAGTCTTTTAATTATTGAGAAGGTGTTATAGGACTCCTTATACTGTTTCGTTGTTTTTGTACTGTGTTATTTTTATGATGCAACAGTTGAAATCTTGTTACATGTCACATCTGTCTTCCTGATACTTTCTTTTGGTCTTTCTTCGTCTCAAGATTGGAATATGAACATTGAAGATATTTATGTTTTCCCTTGACACGTAGTCTGAATAATCAGATTTGAAGAGAATTGGTCCTGTGAAAGGTGGTGTAATTAGTTGATAATTAACCGTAAAAGGTACGTTGTATGGATTCCTTATCTCGAAGTAAAATGCCTTTATTATGGTATTGTGTTTCCTAATATAGCTTTAGATGTTTTTCTTATTTTAATTTGAAGAAATTGTACTATCACCCTTTAGACAAAATGTTTTCTTATGAAACACTCTTCTTTTGGTCTATTTTCTTATTTTCCAAATAGTTTCCCAAATGGGAAAATGCTCTAGACGTTGTAAATCGGATCCTTATTTTCTTAAGCGGTGTTATTGTTAAGGTACAGAAATAGTGAATGGCTAAATTTCTATTTTGATCACAACAATGAGCCGGCGTTTTGTGCCTTAGAACCGTAGTTGAGAATCATGTCGACAAACCTTTTGACTGTTACAGTAAGGCGGAGAAGTAAACATTCATTCGTGGCGTCCACGGTGTTTCTGTACCTTTTAGAAAGCTTCCTTTCTTAGAATTTCTTATGTAATATGGTTTTCTATACACACTTAATTGTTTATTATTTTTGTCTCTAAGATATGTTTCTGTTTGTGTTTCCTGTTAACGCAGTAAATACAGCACTTTTTCTTTCATCTTCTTTTTGGTGGGAAACTTCTCCCAAAATTGTAGGGTATCGAAAATATTTGTTTTCATATTCGGTTGGTCTTTGTATTTACATTTCTTTGATATGATTTCTTATTTCCTGGATATTTTGTGTTATACACTTTTTTTTAAAGTGCTGTGTTACGAAGTGGCCAAAGAGTATCTGGGTCTGGGTACCATGAATACTTGGGGGGAAGTAGCCAAAGATCTGGGTCTGGACAACATTAATACTTGTTAACCCAAAGTGCCAAGCATCTGGTAACTACACTTACCATTTGTACTTGGTACTAGGACACCTTTTATACTTGGGGCACAGTTTGATCAAGTACTTGGTTATTGATTACCTCACTACAGCCAGACACCTGACCCTTCATCACAAATACTGAACGACTGAATATTCTAAAGGTAATAGTGATCCCTTATAGAACTTAACAGTCAAGAAAACAATCAGTCTAAGTTCATCAAAATAGATGTGAGGTCTTCTTAATTAAAGGGCATCACTCCTTCAATAATTTCAAATTAAGTATTTCCCTGGTTCTGATTCATTTGAGGAAAACAGCACAATTACCACTCTATATTTCTACCTAGACCAAATAAAATATATTATACTGGTAGTAAATGAAACTCTCACAAAAATTTTAAATACAAAAATTTATTTCTAAATTCAAAATTTATAAGTGAAATTCACAATCTCAGGGAAATTTGTTATTACTTGAAAACAAAAGTTTATTTAATTCTTGAATTAATTATTAAACAAAATTAAATCAAAGTTTATCAAGGAAATTAGTTAATTCAAATTATAAAGCAATAATTAAATTTGAAATGAAATTTAATTAAATGCAAATTGACTCACAAGTATTAGACTAACACAATTATACAATCAAAAATTAATCAAACTAATTAAGCAAAATGAAGAGAATGCAAAAATACAACATATAATATGAAAAGCAGTAAAAGTATTGACAGTGCAAACATTAAACATATAAAATAAAAATACATAAAAGATAATAATTTTATTCAAACACTGTAAAATGAAAACCTCGAAGTGCACTTCAAAACGTTTGTAAATTACCTTACAATACAGTTGCAACTTCTCACTCAAAAAGAAAGGCCTGTTACAATCTTCAACACTCCCGTGGGTGCCTTCACAAAAATAATAATAATAACACTATGCTCAGATTCCACAAACAACACATTTATTACTAAGATATTACACAGAGCTAGTAATATCGAGTGACCAATTTATATGAAAACATGAGTTACGTTACAGTAATGAAACAGTCTCGCGAGAGAGAGAGACAGTGGCATAACAGCCTAACACGCAGTTAAGTCTCGGAATCAAATGCCTCGTCTTATGGGTGTGAAAAAGGGCGTACCAGGGCGAATGGGGCCCCTTGGGTGAGCAAACAAGGTCGAGACAAAATATATTATGTCATCTCTCTTATGTTTTGGAATTTTCCAACTCACAATTAACTACTTACGAGTCGATAAGTCCTCTTCTGGCAAATTGAAAGAGATAAGAGTTAATTTATTAGAGATACTAAATGGTATCCATAGCAATAGAATCTTTAATTACTGCAAGTAAACATGAAACGATATTGTTGTAGGGAAGATTCTCGAAGGACCTGATGCCGTATTTGGGAGGTTCCTACGCATTCATTTGCGTACATGGAGCTTCCTTGTATTCGTCACAGGACCGCTTGGGACAAAAAAAATGAGCTGGCTAAGGCATTCTCAAGTTGTGATTAACGACCTTCCCTAGAGGCTTATAAGCTCTTACTCTTTCTCTCTGTCTTACGTACGTTTCAAAATGAAATGTTACATTACTCAAACATGTTATCTTTAGATATGGGAATCTTAACACAAAAATATACATTTCGTAGCATTATATACAGTTTCTGAGGGGAATTAATTGTATTACCAAAACTATAATTATATTACGAAACTTACATTATAAGAACTGTCTGACTCTGACTAAAATTAGGCGGACGGCAGTGTTTTATTGCCAGTCGTTTTGTTTTTTGGATTCAAACTAGGATAAGGTTACAGCAAACTTCACTAACATTTGTACTTTATATTGTGGATGATAAATGAGGTTACTACTGTTCTGTGCAAGCGATTAAATGAGACGAAGTTTTAAAGAATTTATGTAAAGTATTTAATTTTAAGAAGTTTCCATACTGACATAGGTTAATTTTGTTTATATTGTAAAACCGCAGTATAACTTCATGCTTTAATATCCTCTCAGTCCTAATTTCCTTTCACTTTATGATGTACGATTTTTGTGGCCCAAGTTCTGTTTTTGCAGTAAGTTAGGATCTACTCGCATACTCTTCCAGGTCAAGGAATAAATACATCATATTAATATAGCTAGGAATATGATAGTAAAGAGTATTTATAGTTATATACAGTGATTAAGCGAGTAACTGAAGGAATATAAATCGGAATTGTTTCCAAGTTTTAGCCCCTGTGAAAAGTAGCTGTTAACAGAAATCGACATTTAATATTAATTTTCTTTTCTCGTGTTCAAGAAACCACGTGGGAAATCCATTAAATTTCTATCTATATGAACACAGAGACAGAAAGCTAAACGTAGTTTCTCTAACACTGCCATGAAGACAATATTTGTTCATCTATATTGTTCAGTCAGAGAAGGTGAGGTAGAACGAAGCAAGGGAAAACTCGGATACGGAAGGAAACCTTTGGACGTTTCCATTTCACCGCTGTCAGTTCCAAGTCTTCTCGCTGTCATCGTGAACTTCTATAAGATTATTATTGTAAATTGAGAGGTGTGTCCTCCTATGTTTTATGTCGTTCAGTTGTAGCTTTGGCGTCTAAAATTCTCAGGTGTTAAGACTGCGATCTGGTAATTGCTATTATTTTTTGTTTAACTGTAGCAAATAATGTATATATATATATATAGATATATATATATATATATATATATAAGTATATATATATCTATATATATATATATATATATATAGAATATATTATATATATATATTTTATTATATATATATATAGATATATATAATATATTATATCTCTATAGTATATATATATATTATTTATAGATATATAATATCATTCGAGCTACAAATGTCCTTTAATATCTAATTCGCTCTACCTCGGAATTGATATATTTTCATATATGTACCGAAGGGGAATTTTTAGTTGATAATAATTTCGTCCCCTCATGGGATCGAACCACCGTCCAGTGGACGGGAACGAAATCAGGACGGACAGTGACGTTATCAATTCGGCCAACAGATTTCGTTCCCGTCCACTGGACGGTGGTTCGATCCCATGAGGGGACGAAATTATTATCAACTAAAAAGTCCCCTTCGGTACATATATGAAAATATATCAATTCCGAGGTAGAGCAAATTAGATATTAAAGGACATTTGTAGCTCGAATGATTTATATGAATCACGGTGATGTGATAATTATTCATATATATTATATATATATATATATATATATATATATATATATATATATATATATTGCCTGTATAAATAGTCGTAGTAATATGTGTGTGCACATTTTTCTTTTGTTTCTGGTAGAAGGGTATCACAGGCAAAAACATCAGTGACTTGTGTTTATCTGTGCATCTGCAAAAAAAAAAGTTCCGATAATCTAAAGCATAAATATTTGTCGTTTGTGATTTTATCTAAGCTTTTATAAGTTGAAGTTGAAGTATGGCAAATCCACATGAAGTTCCCTCCTCAGAAATTCGAAGGAAAAAGACAATTTTTTCATTCATAGACTATAGAAATTTAACTTTTCTTTGTGAACAGTTTTCTGTAAGTCATTCTAAATCATAAGTTCTAAGAAAGTATTTCGTGTGATTATTAAATTTAAAATTCAAAAGTGAAACAGAAATATTTTAAAACGATATGTATTTGTATGTTGCTATTCGAACTGTATATTTTTGTTGTAATTTATATTTAACAATCAATAATTTTGCACTTTTGTAGTGAAGGTGGTTGGCAGACAAGATCTTTCCTCCGCCATAGTTCTTTTATCCTCCTTTGTGTTTTTGAGCCGCTTTAATTTAACCAATCACTTATGGATTATTTTAGTTTATATATGAGATAAAAAGAAAATTGAACAGCTTAACATAGAAGAAAAATAAAATCTAATAGGTCATTGCCCTATCGAATTATAATGTGATCATAATTAATAATAGTAACCAGGGACTTAAATTGAATGTTAGTGTTTAATTTAGGCCCTCACGACGTCACATATTACACCTCGTTTCTGCGTGAAACTGATTTTGTCATTAAGGTTCAGTCTGTTTATCGCTTTTAGCTTTTTTTTTTTTCTTTCTTTTTTTTGCCCCTTAAAGTAATGAAGTCCCTCTTCTTATGTGCATTTATAAAAACATCATCAAATTTTAATACTTTGTGTGTTCCGATAGTTTCCTTTGTTGAGTTCTCTCTCTCTCTCTCTCTCTCACACACACACACACACACACACAGTGCATAGTGTAAAGGCTATTTATAGAGTAATATCCCGGGCAGAGCACAATGGATGACTTTATATAATTGGGAATGAGCTTGCCTAGTAGAGAGAATTGAATACCCCTGTAACGTGTTTAGTTTGTTTATTGGGAGAATGCATGTTTTCTTTCTAGTAAGTAAAAGAACCAAAATGTTCTATAAATAGACCCTTTTTCCGTATTTGATTAAGTTTTATTGAGCGTCTGTCATTTTAATATGATAATATCGTCAATAGACGTTCAGAAACCGAATGTTTAAGAGCTAGGAGACAAAATCAAGTTGTCTGATTTAAGATTATTAAATCAGATTAATTTGTATGTGCACGCATATGCACTTGTGTTTACAAATAAATGATTTTTTTTATGTTTAATTTTTGATGGACAACTAAATATACTATTCTTCACCAATAACCATTGTTCTTAATTCTTGTGCTTCATGTCATTCTTTATCTCTTCCATGTTTCGGTAAGTTTATAGCCCTCGCTAATTAATATTCAAATGTAATGTGGTCATTGTTAAACAAAAGCTCCATAGTTAAGGGTCTTAACTAATTTTTACATTTTTTACTTCATCCCTTCGAGGTTTGTTTCATGGCATTCTGGCAACTTTTACTTGGGTCCTAAATATTGATTTTTTTTTTTTCATATCTACACAGATTTACCCACATGCCGCAGATTAACGGAGGGAACTGCGATGACAGCATATTAGGGTGCTGAAGCCATAAAGAATCTATTTTTAGCATTTTCCTAGTTGCGCTCTTTTGTATAGAAATTAATTATTGAAGAGCAAATATTGAATTGTCATATCAAGCTGTTATATTTTTCTTCTGCTTTCCAAACTTTCATTGCTGCAATTGATCGACTCTGGTGTTTCTTTAAAAATGTTCGGTCCTTTTCTTTATCCATTTTCCTCTGGGCAAAAGAAGCACATGATGAAATTGTATTCCATTTGAGGGAACTGAGGCAAAATGGGAGAGTTCTGTCGATTTAGTGATCTCATCCATCTCATCTTCCCATTATTACTTCCCATAAACTAAGTTTATGGAAAAACATGTTTAAAGCATAGACGTTGTTATGGTGAAAGGGAAATCCAAGTCACGTTCTTTAAGACTGAGTGACAACTAATTGAAATTTATACAAGGAATATTTTCATGAAAGATCAGTAATTGTCATATTTTCTTTAATATGACAATTACTGATTTTTCATGAAAACGTTCCTTGTGTAAATTTTAATATTAAGATTTCTAGTATTTCTTTATACTAGAAATCCTAGTATTAAAATCATCTGACAAATACACTTTAAAAATCTACTGTTGGTTGGAAATTGGTGCTTTTCCTTTTATATGGACACAGGAGAGAATTTATTGTGATTTCTCAAGTTTTACCGCATTGTCCAAAGGTTTAGCTTATCTTTAAATAGTGTTGACAAAATCTGGTGAAATTATCCTTAATGAATATTACAGATAAGTTATCATCATCATCATCATCATTCTCTCTCTCTCTCTCTCTCTCTCTCTCTCTCTCTCTCTCTCTCTCTCTCTCTCTCTCTCTCTCCTTTTGTGTCCACGCTGTAATGTATATAAGGAAGTTTTCTTATCCACTTTCCATCACATCCGTACATCCATCATAAGTTTGATTTGTTGCGTTTATAGTTTTGACGGACAGCCATTTTCAGTAGTTACTGTAAATTGCAAAGAGAGCCGTTTCAGTCAGTTACGGTTTCATTGGCAAGATTTTCAAAAATTCTTTTAATAATTACTGGAAATTGCAAAGAGAACCGTGTAAGTCAATTACGGTTCTAATAGCAAGATTTTCAAAAATTCTTTTAATAATTACTGGAAATTGCAAAGAGAACCGTGTAAGTCAATTACGGTTCTAATAGCAAGATTTTCAAAAATTCTTTTAATAATTTACTGGGGGAAATTGCAAAAGAGAACCTTGTAGTCAATTACGGTTCTAATACAAGATTTTCAAAAATTCTTTTAATAATTACTGGAAAATTTGCAAAGAGAACCGTGTAAGTCAATTACGGTTCTAATAGCAAGATTTTCAAAAATTCTTTTAATAATTACTGGAAATTGCAAAGAGAACCGTGTAAGTCAATTACGGTTCTAATAGCAAGATTTTCAAAAATTCTTTTAATAATTACTGGAAATTGCAAAGAGAACCGTGTAAGTCAATTACGGTTCTAATAGCAAGATTTTCAAAAATTCTTTTAATAATTACTGGAAATTGCAAAGAGAACCGTGTAAGTCAATTAAGGTTCTAAGAGCACGATTTTCAAAAATTCTTTAATAATTACTGGAAAATTGCAAAGAGAACCGTCCGGTAAGTCAATTACGGTTCTTAATTAAGCAAGGTTTTCCCCCTTTCCAAAATTCTTTTAATAATTAATGGAAAATTGCAAAAGAGAAACCGTGTAAGTCAATTACGGTTTCTTAAATTAAGCAAGGAATTTTCAAAAAGTTCTTTTAATAATTAAATTCGGTTTCTGGAATAGCAAGATTTTCAAAAATTCTTTTAATAATTACTGGAAATTGCAAAGAGACGTGTAAGGTCATTTTACGGTTCTAAATTAGCAAAGATTTTCAAATTTCCGTTTAATAATTACTGGAAATTGCAAAGAGAACCGTAAGTCAAGTACGGTTCTAATAGCAAGATTTTCAAAAATTCTTTTAATAATTATGGAAATTGCAAAGAGGAACCGTGTAAGTCAATTACGTTCTAATAGCAAGATTTTCAAAAATTCTTTTAATAATTACTGGAAATTGCCAAAGAGAACGTGTAAGTCAATTACGGTTCTAATAGCAAGATTTTTCAAAAATTCTTTTTAATAATTACTGTAAATTGCAAAGAGAAGCCGTTTCACAGTTTAGGTTTCATGGCAAGATTTTCAAAAATTCTTTTAATAATTACTGGAAATTGCAAAGAGAACCGTGTAACGTCAATTACGTCTAATAGCCCGATTTTCAAAAATTCTTTTAATAATTACTGGAAATTGCAAAGAGAACCGTGTAAGTCAATTACGGTTCTAATAGCAAGATTTTCAAAAATTCTTTTAATAATTACTGGAAATTGCAAAGAGAACCGTGTAAGTCAATTACGGTTCTAATAGCAAGATTTTCAAAAATGCTTTTCCTATTTTGAGTACGAAGTTCAGTCTATGTTCTTGAAATACAGCACACGAAGAGGATAGGCAATATGACAAAATGTTTACGGTTTGCTCCTTAAAATGTTATGTTATGTTCTGTCTGGAGAACTAAGTATTGTCAGTGATCAAGGAGTGAAAGATTTTACGCATAATCTGCATTGGCTACTCTTGGCTATTGAATTATATATATTACTTGTGCTTGGCACGTTACTGTCTGAGGAGGTGAATTTTCCTCTACATAAGAAGGCAATCTTTGCATAGTTTTCCGCTTTTCGGAAACAGTTTGCCTCATGGCCTCTATTTTTGTATCCGCGCTGGGGCGTCACTCAAGTGGTATGGTAAATATGAATGCAAGGGAACCTTTTAGATTGGAATGAAGACGTATTCAAAATATATCCTTGCCTTTAGGTCAGTTTTGTGGAGAGCGAGTCTTGATCTTGAATTTATAGAAGTTTCAAAACGTTTCCCGGAGCCCACAGTCAGTGCTGTCACAATTTTTCAAGTAGATTCACTAGCCGTTCCTACATTTAATTTTCATTTCACGCATTTTAATCAGATTTAATGTTATATTTTTATTTTAGAGGTTTCTCTTTGTAGTTATCTATGAATTACTGTTAATAGTTAATGGTTTATTATGCAAATATGTGCCTTATTCATAATACCTGCCGGTGTTGCTCTTTGTTTACTGATTCATTATCTTCAGTGGCTGTAGATTAAAGTGACGAAAGTAGTGGAATATTGTTATGTATTATGAAACTATAAGTAAAATTGGAGAAACCCTTTTTTTGTCTGGAAAGAAAAGAGGAATATTTTCCCTTTACGGAAGTTTCCAAGAGAGAATTTGCCGGTTACTTTTACCCTCTCTTGGTCTTTCAGAAGAAGCCTGAAGAATCTCCATTTCTCTTCCGACTGATTCCAATCACTCTGTAGAGTGAAGTGGAAAAGGTCGCATTACTGGGATCCGAGGTAGAAGGATTCTGTGAAGATCCTCAACTTAGTTTGGCGATGGTTTTTGGTCTGCCTCTATTTCTTCTTGTACTAGAGTTTCGCAGGGGTTTTGCTTATTTCTGTTTATTTTATTCTATTTAATGTTTAGTATATAGATTATTTTAATTGAAATTGAAATGATACCTCGTGTACTAGACCATTTGCTGAATAATGGAATGAGGAACCAAAGGATGACTGGAAACTGGCAGTCATAGTAAAGGTACCGAAGAAAAATTACCTCATTTACTCGGTAATTAGAGGCGTTGCACGTATGTCATTTGTGATGAAAATGTTCAATGTGATAATTCTCAATGGGAGGGAGAAAGCTGAGAGATGAACGAACAGTATATGTAATATGAAAATCCCCTTCTGCTGCTGCTGTTGATTTCGAGATGGCATTGAACAGTGTCCACAGGTCAATATTATAGAAGTTCTTGCGGTAATGTGGCATTCCTGTGAAATATGTAAATCTACCTGAAGCCTTCCATAAACAAAGCATGTTTAAATTTGATGTTGATGGAGTTTTCTAAAGTGAATTTGCAACAAATAATGGTATGCTACGAGAAAATGTTATTCTACCTTTAATGTTTGCCTTTCTGGTGGATTTTATAATAAAGAAAATGATGTAGTTGGAGATGGAATAGAAGATGAGAGTGGAGGAACAATACAAACTTGACAGACGTTGAATACGCAGATTATGTTTTAATCTCCAAAAGCCACAAGATTTACAAGGCTTGCAGAGAAGTGGGACTGGAGGTCAATCAAGAAAAACAAAAACATGGGTTACAAAATATCTAGTGCAGATGATCTTTAGCTGGAATTTAGTAAGAATTTCAATTCTTCTCAGCTTATTGTTTTTAATGAGCCTCCTCCAACTGCTTCTGTCTAGAAAACTCATTTCACAATAGGTTTTTGCAGATGTTTCACAGAAGTTTGCCCCTCCTGGATCCAACCAGCACTGTGTTAGGCTGATTTGTGGAAGTTAAAGCAACAGAGAGACATGTGGCCCAGTTTTACAAAAGCGCTCTAAAGTTTACATGATGGTGAATCTATCTATTAATCTTTTTTCCCTATTTTTAATTTCTTTTTGCTGTTCTGGCCTGTTTCATAAATTTTCAAATTTTTAATTTCCTTCTAGCCAAATTGAAAAAAAAAATCCATGAACCTTGTGCCTTTTAGTAATTCACCCCTCTACTAAAGACCATTTTCCCTTAAATCTGCTCGATCTGGCCTTTTTTTTCATTAATTTTAGTTAAGAAGTCGTAGAGCTGTTCGTAAAACCTCCTAAAATCCTTTACTGCAGTAATTTATCAAACAAATTGGAATACTCTAAGCAGGATCACTTTTTCCGTTTCTCTTCTATTTGAAGTGAGGGGCTTTTGAGTATTCTATCAAGGACCTCACACCTACGTGTTTTATTCTTCCATGTAATCTTTATGTGAAACAGTTTGATAAGTTTATTGGTATTGTGTGTTTTTGTGATAACTCATTTCGCGGGAGAAGTATATATCTTACCCATTTCTGAGCACATTTTGAGGAAACATTCGAGTGATGGTGGAGAACGTGTTGTCCTTTTTCACCGAGTGATAGTCTCTAGTGGTGAAGAAATTGGATTGCTGCCTCAGATTTTGTCTGAGAGTTGGTATAAATGTACTATGTAACGTTGTTCTTCCTTTGTCATGAAAGAGAATTGAATCAGCCTATCGACTAGAAATTAGTTAAAATAGCGTTTACAAGTTAGTTCTTCATTAGGTAATAGACTGTCATTGGAAGGAGGCCCTTTTAGCTATTATAAAAATGTAGACTTGAACCATCATGTTTTGATTTTTATTTTAGAAGTAGGAAAGTAAAGCGAGTTATTAAATATTTGTAAATCGCTGATTTTTTTTTTTATGTTTCTTGTAGATATTTATTCCACCTTTTGTTTTGCCTTGTGATATACTTTATATATTTGAAGAGTTTGCCAGTTGTATTTATTTATTCGTGTACTCGTATTAGTTTCTTTCATATCTAATTGTCTCAAACTTGCTCCTCACCCTGTCGATGGCTTTATAATAAGGCGTCATCAGACGTCCAGCTTACTCGGGACACGTGCAAAATTTTCACTTTACACATAAGTTGTAAACATTATATTCTTAACTTTTGAAGTAAAGAAAAACGTGATAAAATCGAGTCAAACAGAGCCTTGTTTCACCAACGAAAATTAAAGTAACTATGTTATATTCTATTAGAAATAATTTTTCTGTACTGTTTAACATGCACATTATTTATTCTTTACATTTTTATTCTAATAAATAAATCATAAATATCATATCCTAAGATTCTTGCATCTTTAACTTAACGCGAAACACCTTTTCCGGACCTTTTTAGGCTCTTCCATGGACCTATCCTACCCCTCTCCCAACAAGACCAAGAACAACAACAACAAAAAAATAGTTTGTAGGCCTACTCCCCGAGCAAGCGAAAAGTCGAAAATCATGGTGTCCTCCTTTTTCCATTATTCTTATAGGATTTTCTCGTAATCTTTATCATCTGCATCATTGAGAGACAATTATAGATACCCACACACACACACACACACATATATATATGTATATATCTATATATATATATATATATATATATATATATAATATATATATTTACACATAAATATGTGTGTGTGTAATTTCATTTTTGAACTTTCCCAGTGGCTTCAGGTAGTAAACAAAATCACGTGCTTACTTTTATAATTTCTTAGAATAATATATTTATACACACACACCTACATATATTAGGAATATTAGGGCTTGTGCCTTGTATGATAAGGCGCCCTATGAGGTAATGTTAGTCTTGCGATAATCTTACGCTAAGTCGGTTGGTTATGTTAGACTTGCGATAATCTTACGCTAAGTCGGTTGGTATTGCACTTCCATCTTCAATGGAGTGTCTTGGGGTTTGTAGATCACTTACGAAGTCGGGATTATCTTCTTGTTTATGACGACGATGTGTTAAACTCATGGTGAGGAGGTTCTTGTAGAAAACACGAAGTATAAAAATATATATATTCTTCTGAAGTTTTACATGCTGAAGATCAGATATGATTGTACAAGTCTTCTAATGACGATAGCTTGATCACTTCTGCCAATGATGATGGTAATGCTATCCTATCCTCTACATGATAAAGCTTAGGTAAAGAGGACAGGTCTTCTAATGACGATAGCTAACTCTGGTCTTCCTGTCTACCATCTCTGTTACAAGTTATGAAGGAACAGACAGTAGTTCGAACATATGAACATACATACAAATGACATAGTTTCATACGAACACACAATCAAAATGAGACACGCTACAGATCACGTAGGCCGCTTGAGCTATAGGTCACGGTGTTTGTCTCAAGCAGGAAGCTTGGACTAAAGTTTATAAACAATTGAATGACTACAGGTGACGGCATGTTATCTTAGCCTACTTTTATTGTATACGTCATCTTTAGCGTCTCTAGTTTTAGTCTTTTATATATATGGACTAACATTCCATATTTTTATTATGTAAACACTTACATTATGGTGCCACCAATATTAGGGCTTGTGCCTTGTATGATAAGGCGCCCTATGAGGTAATGTTAGTCTTGCGATAATCTTACGCTAAGTCGGTTGGTTATGTTAGACTTGCGATAATCTTACGCTAAGTCGGTTGGTATTGCACTTCCATCTTCAATGGAGTGTCTTGGGGTTTGTAGATCACTTACGAAGTCGGGATTATCTTCTTGTTTATGACGACGATGTGTTAAACTCATGGTGAGGAGGTTCTTGTAGAAAACACGAAGTATAAAAATATATATATTCTTCTGAAGTTTTACATGCTGAAGAATCAAGATTTGGATTGTACAAGTCTTCTAATGACGATAGCTTGATCGCTTCTGCCAATGATGATGGCTAATCCTATTCCTCTACATGATAAAGCTTAGGTAAAGAGGTACAGGTCTTCTAATGACGATAGCTAACTCTGGTCTCCCTGTCTACCATCTCTGTTACAAGTTATGAAGGAACAGACAGTAGTTCGAACATATGAACATACATACAAATGACATAGTTTCATACGAACACACAATCAAAATGAGACACGCTACAGATCACGTAGGCCGCTTGAGCTATAGGTCACGGTGTTTGTCTCAAGCAGGAAGCTTGGACTAAAGTTTATAAACAATTGAATGACTACAGGTGACGGCATGTTATCTTAGCCTACTTTTATTGTATACGTCATCTTTAGCGTCTCTAGTCTGATCACATTCCTGCAAGTTTTAGTCTTTTATATATATGGACTAACATTCCATATTTTTATTATGTAAATACTTACATTAGCTCGGTCAGCTACCAAAACCAACTACTGAATATTACTCAAACTTGACTTGCATTTGACTTATAGGAGTGTGATACAGACACTATGTGAATATATATATAAGTAAATAAAAATTCATGGTGTACATGAATTGATTCAAGTAATAAAATATAAAACAATGATATTGGTAAATAATAGTGATCACGTGATATATAATGATACAGTTTTTCACTTCATCTCATTAAGATACATATGCTACAGAAAATACTAATGTACTCTGACAATTGCAAGATGAAGATTAACATGATAAAATCATATTTTAACTGATAAACCAAAAAAATTTCATATATGAATTGATAACATTATTAATGTTTATGCTGATTGATTCGTTGATTTTTATGCTAAATGTTATATATCTGATTCATTAATCCATATACTAACTCATATATAACTGCAGATATTGGTAAGATAAAAGGTATCAGATTGATTATAGGCTACCTGATTTGTTTATACATATGTATGGATTCATATATTATGATTAATATATGTGCACTTTAAATAGATTCCTATTGCGTACACGCAAAGATATATTTTGATTCCGTTATTTATGATCATTTATATATAGATTCCTAGTGCGTACACGCAAAAAATATATTTCGATTCTGTTATTTATGATCATTTATATATAGGATACATGACCGAGTTTATACTACTTCACATTTAACTAGCTTTCGAACAACTTTTCGTCCATTACACAGTTCCAGACAACCACCTATAGCCAAATGAAACGGCCTATTTCAATGGTTAAAACAAGGGGAAAATTTGCCTGGGCGGGTCCAACGTTCTATTTTGCGCTCATACTTATTCTCTGCATCCTAAGCTACACGATTACGTTCGCGATGAATAAATCCATCCCAGCACGAGTCCTTCGCCAGCAAAGTAGAGTTGAATATCCTTCGGGTCGTAATTTGTCGGAAGTATGTCCCTTTTTGTAGTCGATTCCGACAGCCGCCGGAGCGTTCCGCATTAAAACGAGATTAACGACGAGATACGGTGTCGGTCGAAGAAGTCCAGGATGGTGCTTATTCCTTTCACATTGTAGGCGGTTGTTACTCGACTGCCGTCGTCCGCAGCGACGAACGATTTTTGAAGTTGCGATGTGAAACTCTCGTACTGCAGGATACTGTAACAGGTTCCATTAATCAGCCTGCAAGTGAAATTATACTTGTCACAAGGGCAAAGTAAATTCAGACGACATCCAAATACAGGGGAGGGGAGAGAGCCATTTAGACCAGACTTAACCCACATGAATTCGCTGATATTTTGGAATTCAAAAGAGTCCGCTGTACAAACTTTTTTATCCATGGGATTAACAATGAGTGAACCTATCCAGGTCTATGATGACTTGTAAAAATATCCATAATTATAAAAAATAAATAGATATCATTACGAATCTCAAAGAAAATTCGATATTACTGGTAGTAAGTTACTAGACAAAGAAGTGGAAAATGGAGCTATTTGTAAGATTGCCAGGCAACATAAGAGTCAAAGAGAATATTAATCATGATTCTGTATTTCTCTATGCTAACTGAAATTAAGTTGTGATAAATCTGATCCTATGTGCCCCCCTAACAAAAGTTTCATATTCAATTTTCTCGCGCGTATCCTCTGAGGTTAATTTTTTTTAAAAACTTTATTAATAGGTAGGAGATGCAACGAAAAAAAACCCACTATGTAACTAATAATTTCTAAATAAACTTTGGGTTTTTCAAGAAAATGTGACATTTTCCCATGAATGTTTTACTTGAATTGTAATAGGCTAATGTTGCAAGTAAATATTTCATATATACATATCTTGATACTTCTAAATGTCTATGAGGTTCAGAAAAAATTAATTCATTTTGTTGTTATAGAAATTCTATTTGCTTATTTTGTTTATTAATTTTAAAATGATTGCAACTCCTTAGTTGCATTTGAGCATACGGATAGACCACGTCTGCCTTGCCCATGAGAAGTTCGGGCTAAGCATTCCTTTCTCCAGTCAATCTGCTTTGCAAGCGCGAGATGAAGCCTGTGCAAGCAGATATTTGAGGTTAAGGGAATCAATGCTGATACGGCAAACGCGACAGACCTTCTAGAACTGATGACGTCGTCACCAGCTTAAGAGTTACGTTACTTGCTGTAATAAATACGACTTTAGGATAAATTTTTTTGTGTTTTTAATACTCGACCCACATGAGAAGAATGTCTGAAAAAAAAAAAACAGTACCAAAATTGAACAATATATTAGTTTCATGTTGGAAATCTGCATAATTGTAATTATGTTAAATTAAATATTCCTTATTCAAACTAATGAAAAAGGTTTCCATAACAAATTCTATATATATTATTAGCCCTGTATAAGATTCATATAGGATTATTCCATAGATAAGATTTTCACTTCTAGACTTCCTGACTTTAAAATCTCTTTTATTTTATTTTATTTATTTTATTTATTTATTTATTTATTTATTTTTTGACTACGAATATAAATCACCGGGACAGACAATATGTCAGTAGGTTTTGATATGTGTTTGAACTTTTAGCTTATTTGTCATTACTAAAGCGTTAAGTTAGAGTTCAAATCTTTACGCATATATTTGGATATTTAATTAACCTATGGTACGTTTTGCTTATTGATTTTATCGTGATTCCTTTTTTATTATAATTTGTAACCCTTCCGACTTCTTACGGAGTGTATTATATTGACTCCACTTGTATCCATATTTATTTTATTTTTTATATTTTTTATTTATTTATATATATATATATATTTTTTGATAAATTAATGGTTGGCTTGAAATATGTGGGAAAAGTGTTCTAGCGGCGTACCGTATAAGGCTACTTGCGGCCTCAATTCTATAGATACAAGATTTAAATGATAAAGGTATTTAAAACCGCGAGAACTGCTATAATCCAGTTCGGATCCAATATCACGAGTTGTAACTCGTAAGACATTGACACTTCCTATTTAATTATCCGTTATTCTACAAACCGATTGACTCTGGGTGATAAAATATATTATTGTTTTCTTAATGGATAGGAATTCACACAACGTGTTAAGGAGATTATTATTGATTTACGTCACCCGAGTCAGATTATCATGTGTTGGGAATTCCATGTTTACTGATTTAGCACTCATAAATATAACCTAACGCACTCAATTGCGGTGTTGTTTTTAGTGCTATTAATTCTATATAACGTATCAAGGAACTATTAACACTAAGAAGTGTTTATTCCCTCTGTCAGACTCGTAATTCTGTTAATAATTCTACGTATATTCTTTCAAGGATTGATTTGGCACAGGATAGGCCCCTAACTGACAGGTGCTAGTGTATCCCTTGTTTTCATGACACGTGTCACAATTAGTTATGTGCTTTTTTATATCTGTAAGCATTGTAGGCCAGTAAAACAGTGATTTGTCTTTCTGTGACATAGTAGGGAACCCTGGATGACGGAATGCAACCAGTTTATGACGATTGGTATGAAAGAGATTACTACTACTACCTGGTCGTTAGTCATCTGCTGTGTTCTTCGGGTTTTCCTCGTCACAGACCTACATATAATATTACATTTGATTACATTATTCTGATACACATACTTTAAATATACTTTTGCTTTAGGGTTTCTGCTCGAAGTGTTTATTGTTTGCTTAGCCGCTGACCCTGTTTCCGTTCGAAGTGTTTATTGTTTTTGCTTAGCTGCTGCTGACCCTGTTTTCGTTCGAAGTGTTTATTATTTTGCTTATTGTGCTGACTCTTGGCTTTGTTCAGTTTGTAACAGTTCTCGCGCTCCGGCCCCAGATATGCAATGCTCGCGATCTCTTGGGTTAAGGAATTTTCTTGTTTAGATACGGTTTTAACAATAGGCACGGATGTTTCTATATCCTTTAGTCCAATTAATGGTTCTTTGCTGTATGGTGCGGGATTGCGGGATAATGCGTCAGCTATGATATTTGCTTTCCCAGGTAGATATCTTATCTTGGCTCCAAAGACCTGAATGATCATTTGTCATCGAGTTCCTTTTGGACTGTGATTAAAGCCTTTGAAAAACTCGGTAAAGGACTCATGTTCAGTAAGGACTTTAACAGGATAGCCATAGATTATGAACTTAAAATTGTACTAGTTGAGTTAACGATACCTAGCCCTTCCTTGCCTATTACTGCATATTTACTTTCAAAGGGCTTTAGTTTACGTGAATAAAAAGCTATAGGGAAGAACTGTTTATCATAATTACTGACCCCCCCCCCCCCCCCCCCAAGTAATACTTTCCTCTTACCCCTTGGTCTGAGGCGTCTGTTGCAATAAAAAAAGATTCCTATTTAAATCAGGATGTTTAAGTTAGGTAAGCTGCATTATTCCGCTTTTTAAGATATCGAACGCCTGTTGATGCTTTTAGACCAATAAATCTACGCTCTTCTTCGTAAGATCTGTTAAAGGAAGCTGTCATGATTGAAGAGTTCGACATATTATACATACGATTTGTAATACCCACTAACAGCGCCAAAGTGCTGTAATCCCCCCTTTTTACGTTAATAGGCACCGTAAAGTTATGAATAGCCGACACCTTACCTTGGACTACTTTCCACCTTGACTAGACACATAAAACCTAGATAAACATGTTCGGTTTTTTAAACACTCACATTTAGATATTTTACTCTGAGATTATTTGTCTTTGTCTCTGTAGCACTAGCTCTAGTTTATGTGAATGTACTTCTAAGGTATTAGAAAAGATTACAAGATCATCCATATAGGCATGTAGGTTATCCCCTACAAAAGTCTCCAAACACTATATTGTAATTGGGGCGCAATGTGAGCCGGAGGCATACGTAAAAATTGATAGTCCCCTGAGTGTGCTGAAAACGGTGTATGAGGTACAATCACTTAGGTAATGGTATCTGGTAAAAGCATTTAAGTAAGTCCAAGTTGGTGAAAAAAATTTATTCTAACCTAACAGAGATAAGATATCGTCGGTACATCGCACTGGAAACTATCGGGAGTCGTTTCCTTGTTTAAGCGACAGAATCCTCGCAGATACGCCAAGTCCGATCTTTTATGGCATGACATTTGACGCGGGAAAAATTATATGGGCTTATTTGATTTCCTTTAAATGACTCCTATTACTAACATTTTTCAACTTCGTCATTTATCTCTATTTTGAAATTTCATTGGGTTCTACACGAAGGTACGTATATAGCTTTATGTTTGTCCTTAGACCGTATTTTGTTTTCAATGACATCCGTTTTTCTCCCAGAGATCACTCGCTAGTGGAGAAACTTCCTTGTATTCAGGTAAAAGATAAAAAAAATTTCTGCTGAATCACCTCTGCTTGAATGACTTTACGGATATTACTTTAGATAGAGTATAAGGGAGATTCATCTACGACTGATTGGGCGTGATTAAAAATTAGCAACAATAAAAAAAAATGCGATATTTATATGTATAGGTTTTGTGGATTACTAGATTAACTTTGTTCGCGGACATCGTTATATTTCAGAGTGTCGGGAAGGATTAAAATTTCATTTCCCAGCAAAGTCTTTTTACACGCACTAAGACATTCGAGGGTGCATGCTTCTCGAGATTTTGCGTGCAAAGTGCGACTGCGGTTTGTGGGAGAATTCTGTTGGGTCATTGAACAATGTTACGATTTATGAGACAAATGTATAGTTCCTTTATATAAGTTATTATTTGATTAATTGTCTCTTTTTTTTTTTTTTTTTTTTTTTTTTTTTTTTTTTTTTTTTTTTTTTTTTTTTTTTTTTTTTTTTTTTTTTTTGTTCAAACTGATTTTAATATGTTTGAAGGTTTATAGGATTTTCCTTTGATAAACACGCCTTATTTTGCAGGATGTAAGATAATATTTTGTATACCCTAGATGGATCTTTACAATTACACTACATACAGATCAATGTTTTTTTTACAACTATAGAGGTATCTGTAAGCGCTTCGCTTATCCGGACTTCTCATTAGAGAAGTTCGAACAACAGACGGTGAGTCCGTAAATACAGGATATTACGTCTACTAAAGAAATAAACAAGATATTCTAATTTTATGGCGCGTACAGTCGGGCTTTATCCACCACTACTTATAATAACTTACGTATTAAAAAAAAACGAAAACCTGCTCTGATTACTTTATACGGTCGTGTGTTTCATAGGAAAAATCCTTTTTAATTCAAAAAGGTATTGGCATGTATGAACCAACATCGCTTTTGTCGCTTATTGTGTGGAATTTGCTATGCTTTGAACACTTCAGCAGTTTTGACTGACCTTGACCGCTTGACTAGGTGACACAGTCACCGAGTTTGCTTGTTTGATTCTGAACGGGCTACTGTTTCTATTTCTTTTTGTAATAATTAGGATCCTTCTCTTTATTACCATCGGCAACGTATTGTGTGTTTTTAGACGATTATGTTGCTGGTTTACGTATAAAGCAATGAATGACGAACTATTAGGAACTGAGCGATTACTATTAAGACAAGTTATCACTACTGCATTCAATATTAACTGTTTGTACTTCATTCTTTGCTAAAATTTGAAAATAGTGAGGGATCCTGTCAGCGCATTTAGCCTGATTGAAAGTTTTTTACAGACATGTTATTCCTTGCAATCCAGCCATATTTTAAAAGTTAAGTTGAGTCATTGAGGTTCGATATTTTATATAACTCAAAAAACTCAAGGCTAAAACTGCGATCGGGACTTTGCAAAGGAGCATTTATTGTCATGACCCGAAATAGTGTTACCTCTAATTTATATAGATTTGTACGGGTGTTCCACTTGTTTTTTTTTGTGTGCCTTTCTAATCACTACGGTGCTTAACGACCCTATCCATGCATCTGTATAAATACAGACGTCCACTGCGTAAACGCATATTCACTGTTTAATATAATTTGTTACGTAAAGGGATTAATAATCACCAGCAAAATGATAAATTAACGACAAATAATATGATTATCGATATTTCAGTAGAACTTCTGGAAACAGACACTCAAAGATAAAAACTCGCAGTAGCGAAATCTCAATGATGTAGATAATTTCTGTAAAAAAGGTAAGATTAAAAATGTCTCGTAACTTCAGCACAGGAATAACGAAATTCGACCTGCAAAGAAACACTCAAAGTTTACTCCAAATGAATAAAAAAATTGTACTTAGCTTGCTTTTGTGGGAAGTCACGGTGTTCCGATAACGACACACGGCCTTGGTCCTCCTTCTCTATTTAGCGGATGACCTGATTTGGCTTCAGTTTCCCCCGTGCACGTTGTTTCGATGATTCGAGCCCTTGAGAGATCCGATGCTGCAGACGCGTTCGGTTTGTTTCTTGAAGTGCCGGAAACGCTCACTAACGATGTTTTCTTGAATGATTCTAATGAGAGACGAAGCTTGCGTTGCCGTAGGAAAAAGGACACGTCGGTTTTGTTTCTTGAAGTTATTCACTAAACGATGATACTAAGTTGCTTGAAGAATCTCTTGCTTTCGTCGTCGTTAAAGAGTTCTTGTTGTTTTCTGAAGTCGCTCACTAAACGATGATAATAAGTTGCTTGAAGAATCTGCTGCTTTCGTCGTCGTTGAAGAGTTCTTATATGATACTTCATTATTCTGAATTTTCTTCGGAGAAGTTGTAGAGTTCTTCTGGTCCACTGCCACCAATATTAGGGCTTGTGCCTTGTATGATAAGGCGCCCTATGAGGTAATGTTAGTCTTGCGATAATCTTACGCTAAGTCGGTTGGTTATGTTAGACTTGCAATAATCTTACGCTAAGTCGGTTGGTATTGCACTTCCATCTTCAATGGAGTGTCTTGGGGTTTGTAGATCACTTACGAAGTCGGGATTATCTTCTTGTTTATGACGACGATGTGTTAAACTCATGGTGAGGAGGTTCTTGTAGAAAACACGAAGTATAAAAATATATATATTCTTCTGAAGTTTTACATGCTGAAGATCAGATATGATTGTACAAGTCTTCTAATGACGATAGCTTGATCGCTTCTGCCAATGATGATGGCTAATCCTATTCCTCTACATGATAAAGCTTAGGTAAAGAGGTACAGGTCTTCTAATGATGATAGCTAACTCTGTTCTCCCTGTCTACCATCTCTGTTACAAGTTATGAAGGAACAGACAGTAGTTCGAACATATGAACATACATACAAATGACATAGTTTCATACGAACACACAATCAAAATGAGACACGCTACAGATCACGTAGGCCGCTTGAGCTATAGGTCACGGTGTTTGTCTCAAGCAGGAAGCTTGGACTAAAGTTTATAAACAATTGAATGACTACAGGTGACGGCATGTTATCTTAGCCTACTTTTATTGTATACGTCATCTTTAGCGTCTCTAGTCTGATCACATTCCTGCAAGTTTTAGTCTTTTATATATATGGACTAACATTCCATATTTTTATTATGTAAACAAAACTTACACATATATATATATATTTATCATTATATATTATATAATATATTATATATATATATAATATATATTATATATAGGTGTGTGTGTGTGTGTGTGTGTGTGTGTGTGTAGGTGTCGTGGTGTGTAAATATATTATACTAAGAAATCATAAAAGTAAGCACGTGATTTTGTTTACTACCTGAAGCCACTGGGAAAGTTCAAAAATGAAATTACAGTGTGATAAGTCCTTTCGTGCATTTAACACATCTTCGTGCCACGTGCTAACCTGTTAGGTTTTATATAAAATGTAAAGTAAAGATATTAATTTTTTTATTAATTAATATGAGCTCTCAATTTTCATGGCAGAAATGTCCGTACCGTTGAGTTTCAGATTTCTCCGCTACTGTCCATATTATTTGATTTGGATATTTATATTTTAACGACAATATTACTGCCGTAACCTCAACAATTAATTTCTCTTTTTATACGTGGTAACATATCGTGGTCTGGTTGTTTGTCTTGAAAGACTCTCATCAAATGCAAAATGTGAATGTAATTGTTTTTAAAAATGACAAAGGTTTGCGACAGCAAATGTTATTTGTAACCAAGATGTTAATTATATGCAATGGCTAAGATAATTTTTTCTTTTCGCTAAGAATTTACTTCCATTCATTGGAGTTGCTTCATGAAAAACGTATATGTAATCACTGCTATGTTCATACTGTAAACCGCTGAATGAGAGACTAGCCCTG
>NC_061088.1:62419977-62529977 GCF_015104395.2 Macrobrachium nipponense
ACCCTTTGATTAAAATTTTACATTTTCCGATTCCCGCGTTATTTCGAACTTAGATCAAAGCGGATAACCAGTGAAAGTAGTAGAGTTTCTCCGTGATCAAATGCAAAAAATGAGAAATATGGCCTTTCTTGCTGTATATGTGTAAATATTACTCATGCGAGTCTGACTATTAAGATTTAAAAATAAAGAAAATGTACTCTCCTACAAACTATAGTTGTAAATTAATCGGCATCTCTCTCTCTCTCTCTCTCTCTCGTCCTCTCTCCTCCTCCTCTTCCTCCCCTCCCGTCTCCTCCTCCTCCCCCTCCCTCTCTCCCTCTCTCAAGTTTGTCCCCATCCCCTCCCTTTTCTCTCCTCCTCCTCTCCCTCTCTCCTCTTCAATCCCTCTCCTCTCTCCAGTGTTTTTCCCACACTGTGATGTTTCTTTGGTATTCTCTCTTTCCCCGTTTATTTTACAGACTTCAGCTCTTCAGGCAGATTTGCATTAATAAATTGCCTTCAGAGGAATGCCAGCATGTCTCCATTATATTAAAAGATAAAACGGGGCAAACTCCTATCGCAATTCGAAGTCGCTTTGATTTTTCAGTTTTTTGTATCTCGCTGTCGTTGAACCAAGTAGACAGTTACGTTCATGCATTTTCGTTGTCCAAACTTTCGTTCATTCCAGCCTAATATTACTGCAAAACTGACTTCCTACATATTTTAAGTATGTAAAATATATCAGTTACATATTAAAGAAAAGCGAATCAGTAGGGGAAGATTCTCCAGATATGTCAGATATGCCAGTGTACACAGCTTGGAAAGCTCAGGAAATGTAAACTATCAGTATGATATCATAATATTTGTAATATTTGCAATAATTTAGTTAGAGTAATTTTTAGTTCAGGTTTTTTATTTTTTATTTTTCTTCGTTTTAGACTTAATATTTTCTGCATTTCGACAGTGCTGCATATTAACTTCTTTTCGTTTTGTTCATATTACAAGTTTAGCCCATCGACATAATGAGTTCTACAACTTTATTTTAAAATTGAACAACGCAGAGGAAATTTTAGGTGAGTTTGTCCCCAATTTTGTCTTTGGCAATTGTTTATCCCAGATTTTATTTATTTATTTATTTTCTATTTTTGCACTACATTGGCTTTTCTGTGTTTATCAGTAGTAGTAACAAAAATTAGGCATCTGTATATATTATGTACTAATACTGACAGTTTGTATTGCAGTTATTGGAAGTTCCAAATGAACAGAAAAAAGTAGGACATGATATTCCTAATATAAGTGTATTCGTTACCATAGTAAACGACTTTTTCCGTAGAAAGTTGTCTGCATTAACGGAGTTGACTTTGCATTTCGTCATCTCTGTTCGTCTTATTCAAGTTTCTATTGCACATACTATATTCAAGAGTCGACGTATTATCATCTCAGCAATGATATTCACGAAGGGCATGGAAGCACGGGTATTTTTTTAGAAATACTTACAGAAAAGTAAAAAATCTGAAGTAATAAACAGTTATATGAAATTACTATAACCAAGTGTTGCTGTAACAAATGTAAGGGTATTGTGGATTCGTGGTTGTTGTAGTCGTGGAAAATATGCATTGAAAACACAGGTTTGACATTGAATTTAGTGTGTCTGGAACAGTGTTGCAGACATCCTGATATTATGTAGCTACATATGCACAGACATCGGGATGGTTGGGTTTTGTAATTAACAGTATTGCATACAATGTTGTGGATGTGTATCCAACATGTCGACAATAGTCATTATGATAATTCCCCTGTAGAGATTTGTGCATGCATTTTTTTAGGGTAGGAAATAATCTTAAGAGTTTATGACGAATGATTTAATTCCAGGAAGGGAAGCCGAAAAGGAAAGCAAGACGATTTTAATCCAAGATAAAAGAGCAGTTATAATTTTGTAAGAATTGCCACTGCTTGAATCTTATGCACCGAGAATATTTGGAATATAGGAAGTGTCACAGATGCAGTTGTATAGTGTGGGAGTTTTTCAAACGTTAATTATCTTCGCTACCCGTATATGTTTTTAAAGTTAATTCCGGTTTACTTGATATGTTTTATGAATAGTAAGGGAACTCAAGTTTTCAGGAAGTGATAATCCAATGGCTATTTATCTTGATAAGTAGCAGAGGTTTGGTGGTACTGCCATGGAGTTGGAAGGAGAAGGGTCTGGAGAAATAGAGGAAAGTTTGATCTTGGTGGTAACTGTTGATTGTTTGGTCATTGGCTGAGGTGGTGTTGGAGGTATGTCTTGCAACCTTAATTGTATATTGGGTTCTGCGTTTTTTATTATGGTCTTGCCTTTTTATTCTAGACTTATCCAGCCATATACCAGCACAGTACCATGCTTGGAGTAGCAGCCTACAATTTGAAATGGAAACGAAGTGAACAAGAGGCTGCCTGATTATTGACATTATAAAAGTTGACGCGCCTCTTTGCAAGTGTGAAATTCAGTTTAGTCCACCACTGCATCAATTGAAGTCAAGTAATTTGAGGTTATTTCAGTCACGGAATTTGACCGCTATTATTTCAGCTTTCTCAAATTCCAAAACATTGACATGCTAGATAGGATCACAAGCATTTTATGCAAACTGATTCTTTCAGTAAGATAGCCAAGGTGGTATTATTGGAGAATACTGCTAAAATACCATGAACTATGCTGTCGTGAATTCTAAAACCACTCCAGTTGAACTAGTCAAAGTACCTACTTGTTGCCATGTCTAACGCTCTGCTTCCTGTTACAGATTGCACACACAAAATGCCCGGTCTTTATTAAGGTCCTAATAGTGTCTGTAGTGTTTACAAAGGAAATATTGGTGTGTTCATCAAAATACATCATGTATTTTGAGGAGAAAGTCTTTACCCACGTATTCACTGCGAAAAACTGTAGAGGAAATTATCTTGTCTCTGTGTATTTATTTCTGCTGCTTCGAAATCGTGGGAATGAACCCTTCCACCCCTTTGGCATTATTATGTTACGAGTTTCTAATCATGTTAACGAAGTTGAATTTTAAAACAGAGAAAGAATATTAAGTTTTAAAACTTTCATTTCTCATTGTCCCTCGGAAAGGAATGAAAATTCTGGATGTCGATGTAAAATTATAGTTTTGAAAAATGTTGAGTTTTATGTCCTTGATCTTACTGGGCAGATAATGCAATCATGCATGTAACCGATTGTATGCACTGCTTTTAGTTTATGACTGAGTTTTGAAATGTAAAACATGCCCGGGGAACATTTTTCCCATGGTAGAATTTTGAATGTTGGAGAATGATTTTCTGACTTTACAATTCAGGTAATGATTTGTTAGGTCGCCTAACTTTTCTGAAAGTTAAACCTTTCACTTTTAGTAAGCGTTTATGAAGGAAAAGATGTACTTTCAGACGCTGGTACAAAAGTAATAAGTAAACAGCGGAAAGCCAGTGGAAACATTATACGACTGAGTCAAAGTAAAATGGTTGAAGGTTCTGTCAGGATAATCATCTCAGTGGCAGAAAAAAATAGTAGAGGAAGAGAAATATCATATACTAGTAGATAGTAAGATGAGTTCCTCTACTTCTTCTTCTTCTTCTTCTTCTTCTTCTTCTTCTCAGCTAAATGCCTTGCAGGGGTCGCTTATTTTAATGAGCCTCATAAAGCCGTTTCTGCTTGAACGGCTCAATTCACCACTGGATTTGGCAGCCGTTTTACGGACGTAAGTTCGTCCTGACTTCAACCCCTCAACTCATCCGGATTTGGGATAGGCACACTAAGTTGGGCTGGCTTCCCCCCCTCCCCTGCAGTGGGTAGGTTTGCTAAACTATTTAGATGGATTGACTTCGTCATTTCCTCCGTTCATTCAAAATCTGCTCTCATTTTCAGATGAATGGGTATATGGCATATTCTCTCTCTCTCTCTCTCTCTCTCTCGTCCATATTTACTTTCCTATCACCCTCCTAACAAGGGATGCTTTACGTGGATGACGACCTTATTTACGAGAGACATGAAATTGCAAGCACCATGAGGCTCCTTCATGCTGCTCTCACAGAAGAAAATGCTGTATTTTCCACTTGATTTCCGTCTGAACGGAACAGACAGTAAAAAAGCCACTTGATTATTGAAACTAAAATCGTTCAGTGCGCTAGTTTAATGGCGGAAATTCCACTATGTTAAGTTTCTGGTTTTTCGTAGACAGAGTCTAAGAAATATCAATTTTTCATTTTGCCTTTACCAAGCGGACTACCAAACGAAGTCGGAAACAATGGCGCACTTGCTCGTTATATTCGTATTTCAGCAGAGTAGCAAAGTGTTGCTAAATATCTTCGTACTGTTTCACTCCTGAGTCCTTCCTGGGAGGATGATGTCTTTGTTCGGCGTTTTGTATTATATAATTAATTAAGTTCCATTTGACCGACCTTCTTTTATATGATTACTTTAAATTTTGTATGCTGCCGAATAAACACATTTCATAGACAGTCGCATTGGAGTGTACGCAAAAAATCGTAATGTATAAAGGCCTTACAGTGACATTTATCCATCGCATATGTCCTCTGTGCAGACCATAATGCGGCTATACGGTACTTAGATTTTTACCGAGGTTCCCTAACCAGTTTACATGTTTCATCCCTGGGCAATTGCAAACTGTTATGCATCGTTTGTATCATTCCCAGTGCAATAACTTGGTGGTTTTGTTATAACCTTTTGAGAGTAATTTGTGAGATGCATAGCTCCTGGTGGCATAAAATCTATGTTTATATGGATGCTGACGACCTCGTCAGATTTTATAGGCAATTTCCAGAGTTAATTAAGCAATTACCAAACGAAGGAGGACATAAAAGTTCGTTGTCGTTCTAGTGTTCTCGTGGACGGTTGCCCAAAATCTTTCATTTCGATTTTCAAGTTAAGAAATAGGTTTAATTAACCGTAGGTAGCATTTTTTTTAGTTAATTAGATTCCGAAAAATAATTAAATACACTTCTGTGGTTATTTTGATGAACTTTTGGGTCTAAGTTTTCTGTAGCAAAATTCCATACGAGTATAAGATTATTGATATATAAGCACGAATCATGGGAAGACGATAAACTATCCATATAACACTTCAAGATTCAGATGGCAGGATAGAGGTACAAATGGTACCATAAGGGAAATTACGAAAGGTTCATTACTAGATGAAGTAATAGTAAAATTCACACCGACTGAGAGGAGACTCCGCTGGAGAATAAGGTTCTCTGAGAACTGGTCAATTCGCCCTATCACGGAAAATATGTCAGGTAAAATTTGCAAAAGAAAATAATATTTTAAGGAGATGAATGTATTTCGTCGGGCTGTGGCTTAAGGAAAAATTATACACGAACATCTATTAAATGCGTAAAGAAAATTCCAATAATATAAACAAAGATCCTTGACAAAGGGACTCTTGTATTGAAAATGAGGATATCGTATTTTGGAACAAAATCTTGCCCCCCCAAAAAAGTGGAGCAGGAAAAGAACCATTGTAAAATGAACAAGGAGGAAGCTCGGATGTTGCACTGAAAAGAAATAGTGTATCTACTTTCTTCTTTGTTCTCGGTATCGTTATTTTCTTGCAGTTGATAATCAGAGCTCTCTCTCTCTCTCTCTCTCTCGAGAGAGAGAGAGAGAGAGAGATGAATTTTAAAAAAATTAAAAGAGTAGGAAAGAGTAAAATGTGTGTATAGAATGGGATAAAAAAACGAGATGGAGCAAAGATTAATGAGTCTGTCTTTCAAATGTTTTTAAAAAACGATGTACAAGTTCTGTGTGTGTGTCTGTCTGTCTGTGGAAATGATTAACACATGATGAGCACGTGTTTCACGGAAATCAATTTCTGACTCACGTCGGGAAGGAACCTCGGTTTCGTAAGTGACAAACCAAGGCGTTACTGACTGGCCTATACCTCGTATGTGAGTCAGAAATTTATATATATATATATATATATATATATATATATATATATATATATATATATATATATGTGTGTGTGTGTGTGTGTGTGTGTGTGTTTGTGTATGTGAGTGTGTATGATACATTCTTTGCTGTGAAAGCATTGTAAAGTTTGTGGTAGTTTTTTCTTTTTGGAACAGCACCTTCTGCGTATTCTAAGTCTGTTAAGTTTTAACGTTATTCTAATAATATAAGACTTCTTCCATCTTCAATCATTTGTTTTCCAGGTTGACGTAACAGGGCAAATTGCATCGGTGACATTGCATTGCAGTGTAGTACCTCCACTATTTCCTGCAAAAGTTACTTGACAAAATCCTACCAACATTTATATATTATATATATAATTATATATATATATATATATATATATATATATATATATATATATGCATGGCAGTGTGTGTGCGTTGTTTTCAATTCGAGGAGGAATCATAGTTTGTATATATTTGTAACCATTAAATGGTAATTAGAGGATTAGAGAAGGTAAAGTTTTCCTAAAAACCGTATGTGTGTTTTTTCCATTCCTCCAAGTCACCAAGTTAATTGGTCTGTAATTTCGTCCATTCATTCTGAACGTAACAAACAACTTCAGGTGTTTACTTCGTCGTTGATGGGAAGCCGCAGAATTTTGATGATTATCGCTTCTCATTTCTCCAAGTTTCAGGCTGTTTGTGTTGCTCCTTTTGCGAACTGTATTTAAATTGATAATCCAATTAGATTATTAGTTTTCAGTAGGAAATTGCGATATGTTCGTTATCTGTTTGGATTTCCATTTTTGAATTACTTTAGCCAGAACTTGTTATAAATGTGACCATCATTTTTTTCTAACTGACATAGGAAAACTCAGTGGAAAGCCTCTATCATTATTCTTGTATGAGGAGGATATATTTATTATTATTTTAATGTTTAGATTTTTTTGTTTTTTGACATCCACTGTGACTTATTTTATCGTTGCTTTAATAATTATTTAGAATTGTATTTTCTTGAACACCCACTTTGAATTATTTTCATCCACAAATCGTAAGGATTCGAAAACACTCACAGACCAGAATCTCATGTGTGGATTCCTGTGAATAGCAATAAAAAAAAAAAAAACCCTCGCCGAAATGCGTGTTCCTCATAGCAGCGTAGGAAGTTACTTGGACTGAATGAATAAAAGGCCATTTAGTCCCGTCTTAGCCATGAAGATTGAGGGTGAAAACCATATTTCTCAGGCTGTTTAAATCCGCACCAGAATGTGCTTAACGTTCAGTCATATCACGTCACAGGTCAAACACTGCACACACTGTGCACTGCCTCCATTTAAGATATAGTTGTAAGAGTTATGTAAATATATCCTTTTGTCAGGACGTGTATTTCGTTTAGTTCTTCGTAAGGTCTCCACTTTCCTTTTCTTTCATGATTAGATTATGTGGTAAAATCATTCTTAGTTCCCACCAACGTGTTATGGCATGAATTCAAAGCATGAAATCTAATAGAAAATAAGTAAAATAGAAGACAACATATGAAAGGGAAATACAACAATAATTTTCCAATTTTTGCTTGAAAATTCATAGAAACAATTGGTTTGATGACAAAACACTACGCAATAATAGTGTTACATAGAGAAAGTTTTTCATATTTTTCAAAAATTCGTTTGCAAAAATTCGTTTGTGAGTCCGCTTTTTTCTTAACTCATGGTTAATATTGAAAGTAGGCTTATGTGTTCGTTAAAGGGAAAATGCTTGGCAATACGAGAGAGAGAGAGAGAGAGAGAGAGAGAGAGAGAGAGAGAGCAAAATTTCATTTAAAATATCCTCTTATGTATGAAGTAGGCCTATTATTTGTAGATGGGGCACTGGTAAGGGACATGGAAAATTATGTTCAACTTATAAGAGAGAGAGAGAGAGAGAGAGAGAGAGAGAGAGAGAGAGAGAGAGAGAGAGAGAGAGAGAGAGAGAGAGAGAGAGAGAAGGGGGTGGGAGGTGGGTCTTTGCTAAAAGGTTTTTCATGCATTTCAATACGCTCTTTTTTAAAGGTGAGAAAGGAAAAGTGATATTCAATCAACATACGTCAGGAGATAAAGGCTGGGAAATGTTATTTGAATGGTTTTCGGGCATATAATTAGACCTACTGTTTCTTATGGTAAGGACAGGTAAAATATTGCATTATTGCATAAAGCACACACGTACACAAGTTATATATATATTATTATATATTGCTACTTTCAAAATGCATATATCTCCTCTGTGACTGTATAAAATGTAAAGTAGAATTGTGCAAAATTTTTTCAGATTCCTAGATAGCTTAGAGATAGGATGTTTTAAATGTTTGTTCAGATTTCGCATAACTTAATAATGTAAAAGAATATATATGTATATAACATAGAATGTAAAAAGAGAGAGATTATCTTTGTCCATTCGAAACTACGATTGTTTCCCTATTATGTCAGCACTGTGAGATTAGAGGAACTCCAAGTTCTCCGTTTGCTTTCCTAATCTGTCAACACGTTTGATAAGCGAGCTCGAATCTTCAATGTGTTTTGGGAATCTGTCATCATGTGTGATAAGGGACTTCTCCTTCGTCTCAATCGAGTAGAGTACATGTCTTTTTTTTTTTTTTAACAGAATCGTCTCATACGTGTATGTCTTTGCCGAGTGCCACGTGCAGGTTACACATTTTGTATATGAAGTTGCGTAAGATTTTGAAGCTTCCGGAAGCATTTGTGCCAAAAACGTTTTGTGTCATCTCAGTCCAGCTTTCGCAAGGGAAGAGAATTTCATTAGATCTTAGATTCTCGAGGCGTTAACATCTCTCTCTCTCTCTCTCTCTCTCTCTCTCTCTCTCTCTCTCTCTCTCTCTCTCCATCCTTGACATTATATTAACGTAACGTAAATTGCTCACTCGTAACTTGAGAATTTCATATTTGATATTTCTTAGAGTTTATTAAGTGTTAAATAGTGTTTATGTGGAATCTGAACAAACATTGTTGTTGTAACGGCGCCTGGTTTTTGTGAGTGTAAAACAAGACTGCAGCAAAGAAATTGGTATACCAAAAAGGTAAAGTGTGTTATATTTTTATTAGTTGCAACTAATATCTAATGGTTATGATGGTTTGGTAAGAAACTAATAACTGATAGGAACAGTGGTTAACTAGTAACTAATAACAGATGGTTACGAAGGTTTCATAAAAACTGATGGTTACAATGTTTTGAGTGAAAAGATTTACACTTTTACACATTGCAAATTTTTGTGTTTTGTGTTTGTTCCATTTTGTGCATTTTTTTTCATTTTCTTGTTGAAGTGTGCCTTTTTGTTTTGATACTGTCCACATTTTTCTGTATTTTCATTTGCATTCACAATTTAATTGACCTAGTTATTTTCATTGCTTAATCAGTGCACATTTAATTAAATTTAACACTTGTGAATTAATTTGCATTTACTTAGAATTCTTTAAAATTTTATTATTGATTGGCACTTGTGAATTAATTTCAAATTTTCAATTATTGCCTAACACTTTTGAATATTGATTGAATTGATTTTCTTGAATTTTGTGATAAATTAATTTTGATTTAATTTTACTTTATTTGATTCAAGAATTAATTAAACTTTACTTTGTTTTCAAGTAACAGTAATTTTCCCTGATATTGTGAATTTCACTTCTAATTTTGAGTTTTATAATAAATTTTTGTATTTAAAATTTTTATTTTTAAGAAATATTTCATTTCTAACCAGTATATTTGCATTTGGTTATATTGATGATAGGTAGAAACATAGAGTGGTAATTGATCGGCTATCCTTCAATTTACTTGAAGTGACTTAGAACCAGGGAAGTACTTAGACTTCTGAAATCAAGGAAATACTTAGACTTTTTAAAGTTGTTGATGGAGTGATGCCCTTTGATTAATTTAATTACTTACAAGATTACCTCACACCTGTTTTGATGAACTTAGTCTGATTTTCTGCAATCCTGGTAAGTTGTTAAGGGATCACTGTTGCCTTTAGAGTATTCAGTCGTTTAATACCTGTGATGAGGGTTCAGGTGTCTGGCTTTTGTGAGGTAACAATAAATGAATGCTAAGCATAGTAACCAGATACTTGGCACTTCGTACAATATATATATATATATATATATATATATATACACATATATAAAACGCTTTGGGTATCTTTCGTATGTTTATTTTCTCCTTATCATATAGTCGCTTTTTAACTGTTACCATGGTAGGTGTTCCTTTCAAGTTCTTGTTTTAATTTTTGTATTTTTAAATGTCAAAATAGTTTATTTTTTATTTTTTATGTAATTTTCCAGCCTTGAGGATGCATCATGTGATGTGAAACTTTGGCTTAAGAAACTTGATGCTTGTGAAAGACATGCCTTTACCTCTTTATCCTATATATATTATATATATATATATATATATATATATATATAGATATATATATATGTGTGTGTGTGTGTATATATATATATATGTGTATATATATATATAATATATATATATGTGTATATATATATATATATAGATATATATATTATATATAAATATATATTGCACGCGCTTGTTTCTAAAACAGTGATAAAATCACTACATCCCGTTTCAGGTCATTTGTCCTTCCTTTACTAGAATACTGTCCTCCGGTATAGATGTCTGCTTCTGCCTAAGATTTACCTCTTTTAGGTACTGTGATTCGTGGCGGCAGGTTACTGTTTCCTAAATAGTAGCAGTTATGACTTGGACCCTCGACGGATGGTTTCTTGTTTGTCAGTTTTTTATAAGTTTTTATTTCAACAGAGTTCTTTCTCATTCACAATTAATCTTTGATCCTCTTTTCCTGCCGAGAGCAAAAAGATTTGAAGGAAACAACCGTCAATATGCAGAAAATGTTCCTCGCCGTAGAACTTCTCGGTTCCAGAGGTCCTTTATTCCCCACACCGCAGGATTGTGGAACAGTCTTGCAACTGGGGTTTCAAAAGTTCAAGCGATGACGGAATGCATTACTGCCTTCATGCTGTGCTCCTTGCATTTGAATACATATTTACCTATTTATTGATTTAAAAATTGTCTTATTTTAATTAGTTAGATTTCTCTTGGAAGCTTGAATTTCAAGTCTATGGCCCCAGTGGGCTTGTGGTATATGAATAAGGTTCACCTTCTAATAGAATATATTATAATAGTAATAATGATGATGGTGCATATACATTTGAATTTACAACAGAACAAAATACCAGAGCATTAAAAAGGTAAATAAAGAGAACAAATCATGAACCCCTGAAAGAAAAATGTTGCAGACAAAGTTATAAAAAAATACAAAAATAAAATGCGCCGAAGTTTCTTCGGCGCAATCGAGTTTTCTGTAAATCGCATAATCAAGGACACTGCATATAGATTTACCTTTCGGTGGTCAATGTATAATGCTGCATGACCCACGGTTTATGAAACTTTAACCACGGCCCGGTGATGGCCTGGCCTATATCGTTGCCAGACGCATGATTATGGCTAAATTTAACCTGAAATAAAATTAAAACTAGGGGCGCTAGAGGGCTGCAATTTGGATGGTTGATGATTAGAGAGTGGAATAACATCATCCCAGTTGTGCAGCCCTCTAGCCTCAGTAGTTTTTAAGATTTGCGGGCGGACAGAAAAAGTGTGAACCACAAACAAAGCCGGAACAATTTTTTTTTTTTTTTTTTTTTAGAAAACTAGAATATGTTCGGTATTTTTATATGAAAATATCAGAGAGAGAGAGAGAGAGAGAGAGAGAGAGAGAGAGAGAGAGAGAGAGAGAGAGAGAGTAAATTAAAATGTTATATGAAATATTATCAAGAAAACAACTATTCCGTAAATTACTTTACTTTTGGCGAAAGTCCATTATACTGTATTTTACGAGTAAATTCATGATGAAATCAACATAATAGCCATCAATACGATGCCATAAACTGAGAGGCATCACGAAGATGAATCTTGATCAATGAGGTTAGCAGTGGTGTATTTGTCGATCTTCATTGGTAAAAAAAATCCAATATGTTAACTTTAGTGTCATTTCCTACACTTGGAAGTCGAAAATTTTACGTAAACGCAACTTTTTTAAATGTTTAAATAATAGTTTGGCAAAGAATATATTTTTATGCAGTCATTAACAACAAAATGGATTTAAAAGTATAAAAACTGAATTGAAGGTGGAATTGGCTTTTTTATACTGAGATTGTATATTTTCTGTTGGTTTGAATTCTTCTAAATCCATTTTTTTTCTGATGCTTATATTCATATATTATATATATATATATATATATATATATATATATATATATATATATATATATATATATATCATACATTTATTTCATATCGTCGCTTACTAAACGGACGCTTGAAGCGTAATGGACTGCCAAAAATGATTTGTGTATTGGGAACGGTAGAGACAGGCGATAGTCCTCAATTTGTAAAATATCGTATATTAGTCCTTTTGATATTTCATGTTCATAACCGTTCGCAAAACCCCAAGGATACACTAAATTCGTTAACTCGCGTGTGAAGTTACGTTCGTTTTGAGTATATATAATGCATCGCATGTTTGAATTCCTGGTGTTCTGTAGTACAGCAACAACATAAGGCAGAACTGCAGTTTACCAACTAAAGCAATTTGTTTGTCTTCGTCCTCTAATCTCCCCCCCCCCCCCCCCCCCCCCCCCCCCCCCCCCCCCCCCCACCCCCCCCCCCCCCCCCCCCCCCCCTCCTGCTTTCCGTATTGTCTCTGATAATTGAGCGATCTCGTGTGTTTTGTTTAGCAGCAATTGGTTTTGTTGTAGTTAATATTCATCCACGACGGATTGGAGGAAAGAGCAAAATAGGACTTTGCACAACTTGTACAGTGGTTTTAGGCGTTTAAGACGACAATGCTCCTGAAATATGCTCTTGATTGTAATATACTTTTTTTTTGCATTTAACAGCATTTGTAAATAGCATCATGGTATTGCTCTATATAATATAGAAGGTACTTGTCATGAACTCGTTCTTTTTCTTGGCTGAACCAAGTGAAAAAGCACTGTGTTAGTGTAATATTGGTGTCACTGCAATATTTTGAGAGAAGGGTTTAGTAACGACTAATTAATTTCACCACTACATCAATCATCCTTTCCCTATCTCTTTTGACCACACGAACTGTTCGTGCTGCAGCTCAAGTTGGAAATGACATTAATCGTATTATCAGTGAATATAGTGTTCGGAAATCCTCTGCCTAGATTATTAGTGACAAAGGAGGGAGGAGTCTATTCAGTTTGGCCGTGTTATGAAACCTTGTAGTTTGTCACATTTCCATTAAATTCTGAAAGACAGTAATTGTGTTGACTTGCAAATCTGTTACTTATACTGTGTATTTAAATTGCAGAGATTTATTCAAAGTCTCTACGTAAATGTTTATTGCTAATGTTTAATTCCATGATGGAGATACATTAATAAAATTGACTATGAATGCCAGGTGGCAGTTTGCTGTAAATTAGTAATCATGAGATAATACGTATTTGATTTTGACTAAATTAATTGCCAGTACCCAAACGCCTTGATAACCAGTCACGTCTCATGTTCCCGATAGCAGCACTAGTTGATCATTACCCTCCTTTTTTTTATTATCAATTCATGCTTCTCAGAACCAATACTTCTCAGGATTGTCCAAGTTACACAGCAATCTAGATGAAATTCAGAGAAAGGACCTTCAGAGGACGTACAGTCACCCATATAAGTTCATGGATGCCCGGGTTTTTGAGAGAGATTTCATTTTCACCCCTTTCTGGATGACAGGTGTCTGGGAGTGCGAAACTGACCAAATGTTCAACTACCTAACTGCTGTAGAAAGTTTCGGTGTGTGCCCGTCTTATGTCACTACACAGAAGACCCGTTGTCCAGAAAGGGGTCGGATGGAATTCAGCTTTATGCCCGGAGACATCCATGAACTTATATGAGTGACAGTACTTCATGACACAGCATATGTGGCGGTGGTTAAATTGACTAACTGCGAGTTAGAATGACTGCCTCCTTCCCTACTCGAACAACCAGCGTCCGACTTCCAACTGTGTTTTAGGCTTACATTCTATATGCGATGACCTTTTTGGGAATAATATTCATTAAAGTCATCAGTACCTTGCGTAACTAGAAAGCAGTGCATGGTCGTCAATAAACGAAATTGATTGAAGCTGGGGAATATTTTGAAAAATAATGAACAGCCTGTCTCACCTGTGACGCTTTGTTGGGGAGACCGAGAACCTTTTTCCCGTCCGATTTACCATATTTATTGTGCATAGATCTCTGATAGTCCACTAAAGGATCCAGAGCCGATGAAACACGGTTTTTCGGCAAAACCTTTTTATCAAAGCATCGAATAAAGGTGAAAGTTGAGAAATGTATATTTTGTAACCCTACCTAAATTTTGCAAGTATTATTTAGTACCTAAGTTCGATAGATTAGATATTTATAGAGCAAAATGAAGTCGCCGATGCCGGAACCGAGAAAATCACAGAAAACGATCCAAAAACCATTCGTGACATAAACATAATATGATGTCATGATGCTCCGCCCATCCACCTAGTAGGTAGCAAGTCACTAATACAGTCTAGGCTTCTACAAATTCGATATGGACTTGTCCCCGAGGTTGCAAGGCTGCATTTGTGCTACAGCTTACCACTTCGTATACAAGCGAGCAGACCCGTGGCAAGATTTGCAGTTGCGTGAGTGATTATTTCTATAAAATGGGTAATAGTTACTTGGCAATACTCATCTCATGCTGTAGCAAATAGAAGGCTATAGTGTCGAAACCTGAGGTAAAACAAAACGGATTGTCTGTTTGTATCCCTGCCCTGAACAGATGCAGATCTAACAATTGATCTACAGACTGCTTCATTATGCTAGCTAACAACTTAGTCCCAGCAAGATCTGCTCACTTCGCCCCAAATCCCCCGCGTAAGTGGAGCTTCGTCTACCTCCTTATTACGTCTGCAGGCGAATTGCTGTGATGACCAGGTACCTCTTAAGATACGTCATCGCCGATGTAGTGACCCCAGGCAGGAGGCGACCCCACCCAAGGGTCGACCTTGTCTCTCCTTGTTTCTCTTGGCCTTGGTCCCAACAACTGCTGTGGAAGTTGCCATGAAACCTCCACAATATAATAATAATAACCTGCTCGCCATCATTGATATCGCTGAAGCCAAGAAGGGGTACTATTATCAGTTAGTGAATAGTCATTGGCAAGTGGGCAGAGCCGCAGTGTAGAGACGGTTTCCTTAGTGTATATATCTGTGTAAACTTCTCTTCACTGTGGCTGATGGCCCTGCATAGGAAACTCACTTTACTCCGATAAGTACCAGAACCATTGAACTTAGGTACTAAATAATATTTGCAAAAATTAGATACGGCTATAAAATATACACCTGCCAATTTTCACCTTTATCCGATGCTTTGTTAAAAGGTGTTGCCGAAAAGCCCTGATTCATCGGCTCTGAATCCCTTAGTAGGTTAAACAACCTCGCGGAAAAAACTCTCCTCTCTCTCTCTCTCTCTCTCTCTCTCTCTCTCTCTCTCTCTCTCTCTCTGTGTGTGTGTGTGTGTGTGTGTGGAAATTCTTAGGGTTGTTTCTTATGTTGTTACATTTAACGTTTTGGGGAAACAAAGAAAATGTTTAATTACACTGCACGAGAAAGGACGCAGTCTCTACCTGGAATACTTAAGTAATGTGGGGAACACTATTGAGGAGACAGTCTATTCTTTATTAAGACCGAGGTATTCTCTTTCATCGTATAACAGGTAG
Organism: Macrobrachium nipponense; assembly: GCF_015104395.2. Taxonomy (NCBI): domain Eukaryota; kingdom Metazoa; phylum Arthropoda; class Malacostraca; order Decapoda; family Palaemonidae; genus Macrobrachium; species Macrobrachium nipponense. Next base: position 62,435,708 of record NC_061088.1, read on the forward strand.
TTCAGGGTATGAATAGTCAAAGGTAATGGAACAGTTTGGTTGTCAGAGCAGGTCATTGTTGGGTGAAGGTCGCACTCGGGAACCGCGTTCAAAGGAAGATCGATATTATGGAAGAAAAGGGATTTCTCTCTTTCTGTCACACAATGCAATTGTTTTCATTGTCGTTTTTACGTAACGTTTACTTGGGGCTTCCCACAAAGGAAGACATTAAGCCTTGAGTTACGACCTCTCCTATTCTCTTTGTACAAACCAAGTATGATACTAATTCAGATACAGTGGTTTTTTTGCACGGCTCTTGACAAGTGTTCTTTTAAGCTCATCGATATTTTCCCCTCTTCTTCATTGTAGATTTTTTTTAATTCAGAGCAAGTCTCTCGAACAGCCAATACCGAGAAATGATGGCTAAGAGTAGGTTTTTGATTTGCGTCTTTTGGGAGTCGATTTTACGCATCTTGAGAAAAAGCCTTCTCTTTCTTTTCAATAAAAACTGTTTCCTGTTTGACTGTTTTTTGCTCTCTAGTAAGGCCTAATTCTTGTTAGTTTTATTTGGCCCCTGTCAGGCCTCTAGGGTTGCAAGCGATCTCTAATTTAGATGATTATAGTCAGAGTTGAACTTCTCGGTGTACTAAATGGTATTAATTAAGTTTAATGTTGAAGTCCTCTGGTTTGCTCATATGAAACCTTCCCCTTGGATAGGATATGAATGTTGCTGCATGTAATAGATTATCTAAATAAAGATAAACGGAGAAAAAGAGCATACAAAAATCCCGATCTGTATTCATCAGTGTTATGATTGTTATAAAGCCCTCTACAATCACTAATCAACGCATTAGCCACTTCTTTCCTAAGTCTTCGGTATTATAAAAGCTTTCTATGTTTATTTTTTAGTATAATGAAAAGTAATGTAGGAAATCCCCTTCAAATGGCTTGCTAAAAGAGGGAAGCTGTTAGTGATGTTTTATTTTTTCCCGATTGTTGTACTCAGTAAGTTTAAGCTCAATAAGTTCGTCGTAGTCATATTTTGAATTATCATAAGAATGTATATACGCCGTGTTTAGATATAGTCATTGATTATAACCTCGTTTTCTGCATGTTGCCCATTGACTGATAGCTGTGTATGGTTGTTTTTCATTATTTCGAAAACTGATTTTGATCACGGATCATCATTCATTGCTATTTTCGTTAGCGATTGCAAGAAATATACCATGATGATGTGTAACTGAATCTTGATATATAAATGTATATGTTTGCATATTTTAATTGAATGTGGGTCAGATTAGTTTATAATAAACTTCCATTTAGATAAAACCTTATTCCTTCTTCCTCAGTGTCAAGTAAGTGGTGAGTCTGTTATAATGAGAATTCTATTGTTTCTCTTTATGCCCTGAATAATGCACTGCTATTCATTTCCCTTTTGTGTTATGTGCCTTGATTTGCATTCAGCAACATTTCCAACACTTTCTAAAGTGCAATCTCTCGTTTCTGGGATCCTGGAAGCTTCTCTGTATTGTGTGTGTGTAATGTATAAAATGATGTACGATCTGTGGTATCAAGTAATGTTGGTGAATTTCAAGGTGCCTTCGGTTCCTGATTTTTGTATGACTGTAAAGTCTTTTCGTTGGTGATTGTTTTGTCTACAGCGAATAATTACCGAAAATATATGTTAATGATCTCTAGTGCTTGAGCAACTAAAGATTCATCGTTTTTCAGGTGTTCTATCTCTCTCTCTGTAACATTATGTTATTGGTAGCTAACGAACTTAATTGTCCTGAGCAATCGTTCTGTAGAATAATCTCCATAAGGAAACAATGAAACTGGGAGAATTTAATTTTCATTACTTCAGGGCATCTTGTCGCTTCCTATTTTTAAATGAAAAGACGTCTGGCGGATAATTGAACCTGCGAAAAGTTATTATCTGCTTAATAGGTTTTTGTCTGTCTATAAAAAGTTTTGGAGCCTGTTATAAAAAAACTTTGTTTTAGGATTTATCTTCTGAAGTAAAATTACTGATAGCCGTATTACTCTTGGATTCCTCTGCAGTGAGATAAACCTGGGATGCATTCATCGTTATCTTTTTACGAAAATAAAAAACGTTAGTTCAGTAACGTTTTGCATTGAGTTGTGCTTACATAAGAATTCCATAGACCTCACCCGTGAAATTTCTGTATTTTGAGTCTGGGTCTAGATATGGCAACATTTCAGATGCACTGTTTTCAGCTGATTTATACAGCTCGATATGGAGATGCCATTGCATCCTCCACTTTTGCTGTAGTGATAGCTTTTTTTCTCCGTCTCCTTTTTTTAATAACATGTTAAGGATTTCCGTTTATGTGAGTATATGTTATTGGAAAGCATCTAATCATGTGTCACTTCAAGCCCTTGTGGTATTTCCTTCACAATGACAAAGGGCCTAACAGGTGTAGATTCCGATTTTTTAGCGAAGCCGCCAATTATGCGATGACCTCGAGAACTAAGTCGTACTCTTACTCAGACCAGAAAACTGAGGCTGCATCATTTACTGGAAGGAAAACTAATGCAGAGGAATCTATAATTTTTACATTGAATTCTTGATCTCCGTTATTCCGTCGTCTAAACCCGAGGTCACACATTTCTTAAGACGGATTTTGTGTCCATTGCTGGGACAGGGCAACTCTGTCTCTGAAAATTCATCATGGTTTGACAAAATATTTTCATTTAGACTCTTTTATTCTTGTGCACGCTTTATGGCAATCGAAATGTTCAGGACTCAAAGGTGTAAATATAAAAAATTACGCAAAAATATACTACGCAAATGCCCAGTTATGCCAATGACCGGGTATTTTTATTTTATTTATTTTTTTTAAGCTGTATTCTCCCATCTAGAGTGTCTAAGGACTTTACCGTTTCCTTTTAGTTTTCCGTAAAAGAAAACTTTTGTGCTGGCTTTGTCTGTCCGTCCGCCCTCAGATCTTAAAAACTACTGCGGCTAGAGAGCTTCAAATTAGTATGTTAAATCATCCACTCTCCAATCATCAAACATACCAAATCGCAGCCCTCTAGCCTCAGTAGTTTTTATTTTATTCTAGGAGAAAGTTAACCATGATCGTGCGTCTGGTGCCGCTATAGGTGCCACTAACTCAGGCTACCACCTAGTTGTGGCTTAAAGTTTCCTGGCCGGGGGTGGGAAATTTCATGGGCCGTGACTGAGAGTTGCATGCAGCATTCATTATATGCTGTACAAAAAACTCGATTGCGCGGAAGAAACTTCGGCGCGTTTTTTACTTGTTTATATTTAAATTTTCTTTTTGAAAGTAAGATCAAAAGCCCTAGACACATATCTGTCAGTGAAATGACGTCGCCTTTCACAGACGTCCCCTTTCAAGATGGAGAACTCTTGGGCATATGAGATTTATTCCAGCGCTGGGGTTTTTCCCTTTGGCAGTTGATAACATGAAAGCTTCAGTTCAAAGAGACTGATCAAATAATCTTCTCATGGACAGATACGATAAAACTGAGTCAGTATCTCTCTCTCTCTCTCTCTCTCTCTCTCTCTCTCTCTCTCTCTCTATAGTAAAAAGAGACTGGAAAATGTAGATCTGTGGAAAATATTGGCAGCGAGAGAGAGAGAGTAAAACCACGTTGAGGGAAACCATTCCTGTGTTAGATTGCGATATTATTTTTCTAGAGAGATTATGTCTTTGCTTCTTTTATGAACCGTTGAAATTCATAAATGTGTTTTGAGAAAACATTTTCAATCAACGATTGCTCCTAAGCTTTGTCCAACAGGGGTTAGTGCCGTCGGTGCACCTCGGGTGTTACACTGTAGGCACTGTGAAAGGGTGTTTAAATGATCTCTTTGGCTTCTATCTGTACATATGATTTAGCATTTAGTATATATCAGGTGTTTGACTATCAAAGTATTTCTCTGGATTCCTTAATTTTCATAATATTTGTGGCATTACACTAATGAAGCCCTTGCAAAGTAACCGAATATGTAATCTTAGATGCTTCAAATTATCACTAAGCTTCCCTCTCCTTTTTCCTTCCTGGATGAAATAAATGAAACTTTGTCTCGTCTCATCTGCCTAATCAGAGTTATTGGAATTCGATGGTTTTATCCTCTTCTTTTAGTATGCAGAAAACGATGAAACGATTTTCACAATGAAACGGCAGAATTTATTCCATGGGTTTTACCAGTCTCCAAAAGATTAGCTCTGGTCCCATCAATATCTGCCGAACAAACTGAAAAGCTGTAAATTTTCTATGTCCAAGCAAATATTAGCAATGGCTTAAAAATTTCATAACATTTTTACACGGAAAATAGTTGGGTTGTGCGTAATTTCATTTACATAGAACTCCTGTAACTTCTTTACAGAAGTTTATCAAGTCTTCCTACAATACATTTCGTTGCTAGATTAATCGTCAACACACTGATTCATCGTCTCTTTATCAAATTGTATAACTTTATCTAAATGCATGTTTTTAAAAATTCACAGCGGTTAACGGAACTAAGCCTGACTTTTAATAGTTCTACAAAACTTATATTTCTGCTCTGCGTCGTAATTTTCTACAATGAATTGCTAGGGAGCGTTTTTTCTGTAATTTCTAGACAAGAGCTTTTTATAAGAAAAAATCTCTCTCCTCTCTCTCTCTCTCTCTCTCTCTCTCTCTCTCTCTCTCTCTCTCTCTCTCTCTCTCTTATAAAGGTTAGCGGTGTTTTAATCTACATAAATCTGTATTGTACACTTTTATGTAAACCACAGCTTGACTATTTTTTTACCTTTTGTGCTTAACCAGAGTAAAATTCAGCGTTATGGTAGTACCCTACGACCACTTCTCTCTCTCTCTCCTCCATAAATTCTATTACATAATATTCATTGTTTTTATCCATGATGATTTCGATATCTTTGTCTTTGCTAATTAAAAAAAAAATCATCCAAAAGAATGTTTTTTTTAAAAACTTTTTTTTTTTTTTTAAAAAGTGAAGTGTGTGCGTATTTTTCCAACGTTTAAACTGTTTCTTCTTTACAAGGGTGGTTCCTTAGAAAGGCAACCGCACAACTGGTTATTGGTTTATCACTCATAAGTTTTGACTGACAGCATCACAGATCAACTCCTTGTGCAGGTAATTCCACAAGGTGGCAACGCATTTAATCTTCCTGTACACTCTACGGTAATCCCCTCTATCTTTTAGGCACCTTTTGCTTCCGAGATAGCAAAGCCAGCCAGTGGCAAATCTAGAAGTCTTTCATGGATTGATATATATATATATTATATATATATATATATATATATATATATATATATATATATATATATATAGATATATACTATAGATATATATATATTATATATAGTATTATATAGATATATATATATATACATATATATATATATATATATATACTATATATATATATATGTGTGTGTGTGTAACATGTACACGCATACAGTAGATATATATTATATTTATATATGTATGCACATACATATAGATATACACAGTAGTGGTTATTGTTATTGTTTTTTTGTTATACAGTTGTTGTTGTTGTTATTGTTGAAATAATCATTAACTAAGCAAATTTTTCCCACTCATAATGACTTATTGAAAAAAAAAACAAAAAAAATGTTAGTTTTATTCATATCCATGCGTGAGTTTGGTATGGGGGGGGGGGGGGGGCACGTAACCAGGAGGGACACCCCCTTAAATCCGCCACTGCATAAACCTATGCTTTCCAGGCCCTATTTTACCTCAATAATCTTACTATTTTTGAATCTTACTCTTCCCTTCCCTCCTAGTTCATCCAAATCATAAGCAGTCTTCACCAAATTATCCTCCATTTTTTCTTGCTAACCTTTTGACCTCGTCTGCATATCTCAATTTATCTCACCATTTCAGTTGTTCTCACACCAGATACACGATACAAACAATTCAACTCATTAGAATAACTTTTTTTTAATCTGTTTGTCGTCTGACTCACTTCTGCCGTTGTGCATCATCTGCATCATAGCTACTCCTGAAAGAATTGCCTCCATTCTTCCTCCATTAATGTTAACAGTAATTGCTCCATCTTCCTTTTTTCCGTTTACCTTCATTCCCGTAGAGGGCTAGTACATACAGTGCACCTCATGTGGTGCACTGTAGGTATTACTTGAGGATCTTTGCAGCGTCCCTTCCGGGCCCCAAAGCAAATCTGACATCTCCTTTCGTTTCTTGTTTTTACTATTTACCTCCGTTCATTGTTTCTCTTTTCTTCCTTCTTTACTCTTCCCGACCCTCTCCATAACAATTGGTTCTTAGTTGCCCAACTGCGAGGTTTTCCTCCTGTTTAGCAACCTTTCCAGGACCTTTCTACTCTCAATATTTCCCTTTCAGCGCCTGAATGACACCTCATGGGTTCCCAGTGCTTCGCCCCGTTGGCCTAGATTATCTATATTCCTATTCCTTTTAACCCTCATTAAACGGTTTTTTTTTTTGTTTTTTTTTTTTTTTTTTTAGTCTCTTCCTACCTTTTTACTCCCTCCTCAATACAGTCATGTTCACAAACCTCACGAAATTGTTGCATTTCTTCTTCTCCATCCCCATTCAGTATTGTTATCAATTTTAAGCATTAGCCATTTACCAATTGTTCATGATTAATTCTTTTTATCCTACATCATTTGGGAAAAAATTTCTTGATCTATAAATTGTCATACTTGATTTTAAATAGAGAAATAACATTTTTCTGCTAAAAAAACACTGAACCACTTCTGATGGTTTCGGAAAGGAATAGCCGTCATATTTCTTCAAGCAACGCATTCAGACGCACTTGGCTTTTGCTCTTTGGAATAGAAATGGGCCTTGTTGATTTAACATCGACTTCTTTCACCAACGCCAATAAAATAAACTCCCGCCTGTTCGAACCCATTTTTCTTTTCCTGCAGATACAGTGTTTTTCTTTCGTAAAGCAAATTTTTCTTGTAAACATTGATCCAGCTCCTGCCTCGGTAATTTTAATCCTCACATATTGTTCGTCACCATTTGCTTAATGGAAGTTAAAGATGACCTGGAGAACAAAAGAAAACGAGTCCTTTTACTATACCCCACCAGTTCCATACAAAAGACTGTTACTAAGAGTTTTACTAAGCATATATTCCTGAAACGTGCCTCAATTAGCAGTTATTTTTAATGTTGGAATGTTTTGCTTTAATTAGGATTACTTTTTTAAGTGAAAAGTGGGACTTGATTGCATGATAACACAGATGTTGTTTTTCTTTAAACCAATTTTCCAGTAGAACCTGTCCAACGCAAAAACACAGGGTTGGGGGACAGTGGTGCATTACCACAAACTAAGCATTGGGAGAAATCTGTTTGGATTTTAGATCACCCTCAAGGGAAAAACGCTCGTACCCATTAAGAGAGAAAAAACTGTGAAATACCAAGGTGATTTGAGTTGACTGCTGTGTAGTAAAGGAACGAAGGGAGGCCTAGCCAAATCTACGGAAAGGAAAGAAATGATTTAAGATTAGTAGACCAACAAAAGAGTAGTTTCCCTTTCAAGGGCCGAATAAACTAGAAGGAAGGGAAAGGGGTTTTCAACCTGGGGTACGGCGTACCCCGCCAACAGGGGTGTGTCAAGGGGGGCACGCCGCTCCCCATGGCGCCCGGAATGGAATGTTAGATAGCCGACCTTCAATGTGCTTTTAGTAAAAACTGCTACCTCGCCCAACATAGCGGATAGTTAATGCCAAACAGTTCTCAGCCATTTTAATTAACTCCCTTTGCAGCTGAATGTTAATTAAGAAATGTATTTTTATTTTTGCATCTCAGTTACCATAAACCTTGAAAATTTACTGCATAGCCAGAAGGTAAAATAATTATGAAAATTGTCTTTATTTTTTTTATTTTTTTTATGGGGGGAAAAAAATTTTTTTTTTTTTTCTTAATTGTTGACAGTTGGTTATTGTCAGGAGAGTTAATGTACTTACTTTCCCCTCTGTACAGTTTTTCTTTTTGGAGCTTGGGTTTGTTTTCCCTTTCGTTACATAAAGTGAAGGGGGTACATTACTGACAATGGTAGCAAAATACCCGAAAAGGCGGGTACGTAGGGAGGAAAGAAAGGGTTGAAACAAAACCCTGAAGGTAGGCAGATACATCATGCGTGGTTCCAGGTTAGAGTAACAGCGCGCGCCCAGCCCCGCACTTCCTCTCTCCTCTCCTCTCTCTCTCCTCCTCGATCTCCTCTCTCCGTCTCTCTTCGTCTCTCTCTCCTCCTAAACTTTAATGCTTATTTATTTATTCCGAAGTATAAAAAAAGTGGCAAATTTGTATTTTGGAAAAGGCTTATAAAGACCGTTCCAGGCTTTTTGCAACGAGGTATTATTGTTTCTGCTGTTCTTGAAAGACAAAGTGACAATAACTGAGGGGACGTTTTGTATCGTTGGGTAAAAAATGTTAGGAAAGGGTGAAAAATGAATTCATGTGTGAGAGGTTTCAGGGTGACGGTTTCTTTCGTGTGTGATGCTTTATTTCTAGAAAAATCTTTCGAATATCCACATGAAGTAACTCCATGTCCCCTTGGACGTCTGCTTTCCCAGCTGGATAGTCCTCCATTGTCCCAATAATCCTGAAATGGTTTTTTATACGGTTTTCCTTTGTTTGCTGGTTGCTTCATTGTCAGTCCTGAGAAGCGGTTTTTCATTTTATCCTTCTAATTAATGGGGGAGTTTCCGTGAGGCCAGTTAAACCTTGAAATATACTCGTTTCTGCTAGTAGGGTTATGGTGGACCGTTGAAGGCGTTTATTATATCATATGTGAAAGTCGGTTTTTGTGAATGAAAGCTTAGGGAGGGTTCTTTATTACTTGAATACTCTTGTTATTAAACAGAATATGCGTTAATATCCAAAACAAGTGGCCGACTTCCCGTTGACTGGTATTCGTTTGTAGGTGATTAAAGTGGTTGCTGCTTATAAGTGGTTTCTAACTACTGCTGTTTTGTTTTAGAGTCACAGGTATACATTATATGGACCTGATGCTTTTTCTGGCGGAAACTAAACATACTTTTTTCGTTTAGCGAAAATAATAAATCACTTATATGTTACGCTAGCTATATTTTTTAGTTCCAATGGTACAACTATTTGTATTATTACCGTTTAAATGAAGAATGGATGGAACTCACCGTTTTTAAAAGTGAATATATGGGTTTTTGGGAATCCATATTTTATTTGATGTGCTATTGATGGAGAAAACTTCAGGTTAAAATTGAAAGGGTTTGGGCGAGGTAAACAAATGTAGGTGTTATAAAATTAATCTTGTAGTCGGGGCCGTTTACCCTTCTATCATGGAATTCCTTTACTTAATGTCTGAAATTCACATTTTAGCCGTCATTTTTAGTCTTCATTCTTTTGGGTTTTATTTAACCGTATTATAGTATAGGTATTAATGTTGTTCATTTTTGATCACCTGCAAAACTAACTAGCCATTGGAGTGGGCTAAATGGAAGCTTCAACTGGGACATGGTTACCCAAAATAAAAAACTACTTGCTAGGAAATATTGGGCCTACGGATAATATTGAGCATGGCTCTTTAGGCCGTTGTTGGTTAATCAAACATGTTAGCGTGTTTCCATTGATTACAAAAGATTACCATATAAGTAAAAAGACATCAATAAGGTTGAGGTGGCTGCATAAAAATGCAATTTTATGTAAAATTACTAATAACAATGTCGGTAAATGAAACCATACCACCGAACATAGGTCAATACTCCATAACTTCATTTTAGTATTATTTTAATCTTTTTAAGAGGAGTTACAATGCAATGGGGTCCTAAATCCAACTTTGATTGCCAAGCTCGTAAAACGGGTCTGTTGATATTATATTTCCGGTTGCTAGAATCCCACGTTTTTCATTATTTTAGAGGCTAGGAATTCAACCTGGGTGGCAGTAATTTTTGGTGTTCTTGCTGTTTAAATGTGATCCTTTGAGGAAACCCAAAAAACACAATTCCAAAATTTTGACATTTTAATTTTGCTTCAAACAAGTGGCCCGTTTTATTTTATATAATATATTATATAATATATATATAATAGATGTAATTATTATATATATATATATAGTATATATATGTTTCAAGAAATAACGCTCGACAAATAATTCTAAGCTGCGTTCCCACCCAACCATCCAAGATTGGAAATGATCACTAGCAACTCCTCTTGGTAGACATTAGAGGAGGGTCCTCACACTGAGGGACCTGGGGCAACCCGAACAAAGATGTAAGGTCTGTAATGGTAAGGTAAGGTAAAGGTCTTCTCTCGTCTCATCCCTCTCTCTCTCGTCTCTCGTCTCTCTCTGCGTAGAAAAAAAAGCATTATGGTTATTGGTAGATAACGAAATTAATTGTCCTGAGCAATCGTTCTATAGAATAATCTCCATAAGGAATCAATGAAACTGGCAGAATTTAATTTTTACTACTTCAGGGCATCTTGTCTCTTCCTATTTTTAATGAAAAGGCGTCTGGCGGATCATTGAACCTACGAAAAGTTATTATCTGCTTAGTAAGTTCCGTTTGTCTGTTTGGGATAAGTTTTGGGGCCCGGTTATAAAAAAAACTTTGTTTTAGGATTTATCTTCTGAAGTAAAATTGTTGGTACCCGTTTTGGATTCCTCTGCAGTGAGATAAACCTGGGATGCATTCATCCTTTTCATTTTATACGAAAATGAAAAATGTTACTTCAGAAATATATTGCATTGAGTTGTTCTTGCACAAGGATTCCTTAGACCTCACCCTTGATATTTCTGTATTTTGAGTCATGGTCTAAGTATGGCAACATTTCAGGTGCAGGATTTGGAATAAAAGCGTTTTGGAGAAGTTAGATTTCACTGTTTTCAGCTGATGTATCAGACAAGCTTCAAGAGTAAGTAGATATAGCTCGATATGGAGATGCCATTACATCCTCCACTTTGCTGTAGGGATAGTTTTTTTCTTCTTCTTCGTCTTCTTCTCCTTGTTTTTATAAAATTTTTAGGTTTTCCTTTTACGTGAGTATATGTTGTTGGAAACCCATAATGTTTTCATCACATCCTGATGTAATTGTGATTCTGTGCCCAAAGTCAATATTCAAGGTCATAAGGTCACAGCAATGGCAAAAATCATAAGAACTGTTATTGATATATTGGTAAATGTTGTAATTTCAAATAAATCATTCACTAAATTATCAGCATCTAATCATGTGTCACTTCAAGCCCTTGTGGTATTTCCTTCACAATGACAAAGGGCCTAACAGGTGTAGATTCCGATTTTTTTAGCGAAGCCGTCAATTATGCGATGGCTTCGGGAAGTAAGTCGTGCTCTTACTCAGACCAGTTTCTGAGGCTACATCATTTACTGGAAGGAAAAAGCTAAAGCAGAGGAATTTATAATTTGTAAATTGAATTCTTGATCTTCGTTATTCCGTCGTCTAAACCCGAGGTCACAAATTTCTTAAATATCGATTTTATGTCCATTTCTGAGACAGGGCATCTCTGTCTCTGAAAATTCATCATGGTTTGACAAAATATTTTAATTTAGACTCGTTTATTCTTGTGCACGCTTTATGGGAATGGAAATGTTCAGGACTCAAAGGTGTAAATATAAAAAATTACATCTAATATGAAATATTCATATAGTGAACACAAAAATACACTACACAAATGCCTAGTTATATTATGCCAATGACCGGGTTTTTTTTTATTTTATTTATTTTTTAAGCTGCATTCTTCCATCTAAAGTGTCTAAGGACTTTACCGTTTCCTTTTAGTTTTCCGTAAAAGAAAACTTTTGTGCTGGTTTTGTCTGTCCGTCCGCCCTCAGATCTTAAAAACTACTGCGGCTAGAGAGCCTTCAAATTAGTATTTTAAATCATCCCTCTCCAATCATCAAACATACCCAAGCTCAGCCCTCTAGCCTTAGTAGTTTTTATTTAAATTCAGATAAAGTTAACCATGATCGTGCGTCTGGTGCCGCTATAGGTGCCACTAACTCAGGCTACCACCTAGTTGTGGCTTAAAGTTTCCTGGCCGGGGGTGGGAAATTTCATGGGCCGTGACTGAGAGTTGCATGCAGCATTCATTATATGCTGTACAAAAAACTCGATTGCGCGGAAGAAACTTCGGCGCGTTTTTTACTTGTTTATATTTAAATTTTCTTTTTGAAAGTAAGATCAAAAGCCCTAGACACATATCTGTCAGTGAAATGACGTCGCCTTTCACAGACGTCCCCTTTCAAGATGGAGAACTCTTGGGCATATGAGATTTATTCCAGCGCTGGGGTTTTTTCCTTTTGCAGTGATAACATGAAGCTTCAGTTCAAAGAACTGTCAAATAATCCTTCTCATGGACATATTCGATAAAACTGAGTCAGTATCTCTCCTCTCCTCTCTCTCTCTCTCTCTTCCTCTCTCTCTCTCTCTCTATCTCCTCTCTCTCTCTCTCTCATCTCTCGCTCTATAGTAAAAAGGAGACTTTGGAAAATGTAGATCTGTGGAAAATACTTGGCAGCGAGATGAGAGAGAGAGTAAAACCAACGTTTGAGGGGAAACCCATTCCTGTGTTAGGATTGCGATTTATTTTTATTTTTCTTAGAGAGGATTATGTCTTTGCTTCTTTTAGTGAACCGTTGAAAATTCATGAAATGTGTTTTTGAGAAAACATTTCCAATCAACGATTGCTTCCTAAAGCGTTTGATCCAACAAAAAGGGGTTTAGTGTCCGTTCCGGTTGCACCTTCGGGGTGTTACACTGTAGGCACTGTGAAAGGGTATTTAACATATCTCTTTGGCTTCTATCTGTACATATGATTTAGCATTTAGTATATATCAGGTGTTTGACTATCAAAGTATCTCTCTTGATTCCTTAATTTTCATAATATTTGTGGCATTACACTAATGAAGAAGCCCTTGCAAAGTAATCGAATAAGAAATCTCAGATGCTTCAAATTATCACCAAGCTTCCCTCTCCTTTTTCCTTCTTGGATGAAATGAATGAAACTTTGTCTCGTCTCATCAGCCTAATCAGAGTTATTGGAATTCGATGGTTTTATCCTCTTCTTTTAGTTATATGCAGAAAACGATGAAACGATTTTCACGATGAAATGGCAGAATTTATTCCATGGGTTTTACCAGTCTCCAAAAGATTAGCGCTGGTCCCATCAATATCTGCCGAACAAACTGAAAAGCTGTAAATTTTCTATGTCCAAACAAATAATAGCAATGGCTTAAAAATTTCATAACATTTTTACACGGAAAATAGTTAGGTTGTGCGTAATTTCATTTACATAGAACTCCTGTAACTTCTTTACAGAAGTTTATCAAGTCATCCTTCAATACATTTCGTTGCTTGATTAATCGTCAACACACTGATTCATCGTCTCTTTATCAAATTGTATAACTTTATCTAAATGCATGTTTTTATCCCCCTATCGACAATTTTTGTGGAGGATTTTAAAAATTCACAGCGGTTAACGGAACTAAGCCTGACTTTTAATAGTTCTACAAAACTTATATTTCCTGCTCTGCGTCGTAATTTCTACAATGAATGCTAGGGAGCGGTTTTCTGTAACTTCTAGACAAGAGCTTTTTATAAGTTAAAAAATCTCTCTCTCTCTCTCTCTCTCTCTCTCTCTCTCATTAAAGGTTAGCGGTGTTTTAATCTACATAAATCTGTATTGTACACTTTTATGTAAACCACAGCTTAACTATTTTTTTACCTTTTGTGTCTAACCAGAGTAAAATTCAGCGTTATGGTAGTACCCTACGACCACTTCTCTCCCTCTCTCCTCCCTAAATTCTATTACATAATATTCATTGTTTTTATCCATGATGATTTCGATATCTTTGTCTTTGCTAATTAAAAAAAAAATCATCAAAAGAATTAACTTAAAAAGTGAAGTGTGTGCGTATTTTTCCAACGTTAAACTGTTTCTCTTTACAAGGGTGGTTCCTTAGAAAGAACCGCACAACTGTTATTGTTATACTCATAAGTTTGACTACAGCATCACAGATCAACTCCTTGTGCAGGTAATTCCACAAGGTTGGCAACGCATTTAATCTTCCTGTACACTCTGCGCTAATCGCCTCTATCTTGTAGGCACCTTTTGGATTGATATATATATATATATATATATATATATATATATATATATATATATATATATATATATATATATACGTATGTGTGTGTGTTTGTGTGTGTGTATAACATATATATATTATATGTATTTATGTATGCACACATATATAGATATACACAGTAGTGGTTATTGTTATTGTTTTTGTTGTTATACAGTTGTTGTTGTTATTGTTGAAATAATCATTACCTAAGCAAATTTGTCCCATTCATAATGACTTATTGAAAAAAAACAATGTTATGTTATTCATATCCATGTGTGTGTGTGTGTGTGGGGTGGGGGGGGCACGTAACCAGGAGGACCCCCCTTAAAACCGCCACTGCATAGCCTATGCTTTCCAGGCCCTATTTTACCTCAATAATCTTACTATTTTTGAATCTTACTCTTCCCTTCCCTCCTAGTTCATTACTCTTCCCTTCCCTCCTAGTTCATCATAAGCAGTCTTCACCAAATTATCCTCCATTTTTTCCACTTGACCAATTCATTCTTAAAACCCGACTTGCTCTATTCTTTCACTATTGCTAACCTTTTGATCTCGTCTGCATATCACCACTTGTTTCACCATTTCAGTTGTTCTCACACCAGATACACGATACAAACAATTCAACTCATTAGAATAACTTTTTTTTAAATCTGTTTGTTGTCTGACTCACTTCTGCCGTTGTGCCATTATCTGCAGTAGATACTCCTGAAAGAAGTTCCTCCATTCTTCCTCCAGTAATGTTAACAGTAATTGCTCCATCTTCCTTTTTTCCGTTTACCCTCATCCCTGTGGGGGGTTAGTACATACAGTGCACCTCAGGTATTACTTACGGATCTTTGCAGCGTCCCTTCGGGCCCCAGCTGCATCCCCTTTCATTCATTTTGCTGTACCTCTGCTCATGTTCTTTTTCTTCCTTCTTACTTCCCGCCCTCTCCTAACAATTGGTTCTTAGTGCAACTGCGAGGTTTTCCTCCTGTTACACCTTTCAGACCTTTCTACTCTCATATTTCCTTTCAGCGCTGAATGACCTCATGGGTTCCAGTGCTTCGCCTTTGGCCTAGATTATATATTCCTATTCCTTTTACCCTCATAACGTTTTATCTCTTCCTACCTTTTTACTCCCTCCTCATACAGTCATGTTCAAACTCACAAGTTGTTGCATTTCTTCTTCTCCATCCCCAATCAGTGTTGTTATCAATTTTAAGCATTAGCCATTTACCAGTTGTTCATGATTAACTCTTTTTATCCTACTTCATTGGGGAAAAAATTTCTTGATCTATAAATTGTCATACTTGATTTTAATATCGAAATAGCATTTTTCTGCCAAACACTGAACACTTCTGATGGTTCGGAAAGGAATAGCCGTCATATTTCTTCATCACGCATCAGACGCTGCTTTGCTTTGGATAGAAATGCCTTGTTGATTTAACATCGACTTCCACGCCTAAATAAACTCCCGCTGTCGAACCCATTTTTCTTCCTGCAGATACAGTGTTTTTCTTTCGTAAAGCAAATTTTTCTTGTAAACATTGATCCAGCTCCTGCCTCGGTATTTATCCTCATTGTCGTCACATTTGCTTAAGAAGTTAAAGATGACTGGAGAACAAAAGAAAACGAGTCCTTTACTATCCCACCATGTTCATACAAAATACTGTTACTAAGAATTTTACTAAGCATATATTCCTGAACGTGCCTCATCATAGTATTTAATTGTGAATGGTGCTTAATTAGGATACTTTTTAATTGAAAAATGGACTTGATGCATGATAACACAGCTGTTTTCTTTAACCAGTTTTCCAGTAACCTGTTACGCAAACACAAGGTGACAGTGTGCATTACACAAATAAGCATTGGGAGAAATCTGTTGATTTTAGATCCCCCTCAATAATCTAACTATTTTTGGATCTTACCCTTAAGATAGAAAAAATGTGAAATACCAAATGATTTGAGTTTACTGATGTGTAGAAGGAACGAAGGAGCCTAGCACATCTACGGAATAGGAAAGTGATTAAGATTAGTAGACCAACAAAAGAGAGTTGTTCATATACGGAACAAACCTTCGGTCTTAACATTAGGATTTACTAGCACCAAGCTGGAAACCAGTAGAATTAAAATTACACTTGTGAGATCCAGGGACTATTGGCATCTATACCAGGTCACGGGGCATGTATACCCAGAATGCCCACGGCTACCTGTGACCCACCAGTTATTTTCCTACCGCCTTTAAGATAAGACGTGTTTGCTGTCTATCTGATTTAAAGCCGGTTTTTCAGTTTGCCCGTTTTTTATCCATTTCATTTTTCATTTCTTATTACTTTTCCTTCTCCGAGTGTGCTCAGTGTGAGTGAAGAGTGTATAAGTGGTATGATGGAGATTTTTGCCTCAACATCGGGATCGTCTGCCGTTTCGAAAAGGAGACAAAGGAAATACCCAGGAGTCAGTGGCTTTCCATGTTCTAGATTTCTAACTTCGGTGTCGAGGGATCCTCATCCAACGTGTAGTAGGTGCAGGGAAAACGTATGTACGGTTACTAATCCATGTTCTGTTTGTCGCAGTTGGTTGGTGGAACAGTGGAAGAAGTTCTATGAGAAAGGCCAATACAAAAGGAAGGTGGTGACGCCATCTTTGGATGACCAAACCTTACCGGCTTCTTTTGTATCGGCAATAAACCAGGCTGCTCCATCTGCTTTTGATTTGTCCCATACCCCTTCGGTTTCTCCTAGCGATTCAGTATCGGAAACGTCAGGAGGGGCCTTGGGTAATTTTATAAATAATATGCACGCTCCTTTGTTTCCAGCAGGTAGAGGGGGAGCACCGCATCTTTGTTCCAGGCTCCGGCTCCCGAAGCGCATAGGTTGGACGGTACGTGGTCAGCACTAGGCCTACCAGGTGTACCAACCTTGGATGGTTTGCTTGCGCATTATATGGCGTCACGGTTCCAGCAGGGTCCGGCAGCGCTGAATGTTCCTCATCCCCCTGGCTTGCAATTTATGGGAATTAATTCCGCGGCTACGCCATCAAATTCGATGTTTACACCGATGCAGAACGTGGGAGGTAGTTTGGCAGCAAACGTGCGGTTGCCAGCAGAAACCTCACAGTCTCTCCCTACGAGAGGAGTGACGTCACAACATACGTCACACACCGATATGGCAGGCGTGATGACGTCACAGACTGCTTCTCGGCCTATTTCACTGCACCCAGACTCTAATACGCCTTCTGACTCGGCAATGCAAACTGTAATGCAGAAATTACAGGATATAGAGAAGAGAATGGATAAGAGAGACAAAATGAAAAGGTGTGATTCGCCTTCTTCGTCTTCTTCCTCTAGTTCGGCGTCATCGTTAAGTCCGATAACGTCAGGGCAAGCGCCAGTCAAGCATTGGAGGAGGATTCGGGAGTTCGCGACTGATCCTCGGGCTAAGAGGTGAAGAATCAATTCTTCTTCATCTTCAGACCAAGACTGTCGTATCCAAGTCAGCAGGAAGGTCGGGAAGTCAGTGGCTAGTAAGCACAAGGCTAGCAGACGAAGCCTTTCGCAAGAATCCGAACAAGCGAGAGAGGCGACGGACTAGCTGCCGATGCGGAGTTGCCAGTTCGGATTACAAAGTCTACAATACCGCTGGTAAAATCGACGTTTGCGGCGAAAGGTGCAGCAGAGGATAGAATGCAGGTCCCAGTTTCGCCCGTAAGGCCATTCAAAATACGTACGAAGGATGATAAGGCTCCTATTAAAAGTACAAAGAATAGGGAATTGGCAACCTCGTCGGATACGTTCATGGAAGGCAGTGTCCGTCTGGATGAAAGGTCGAGGCTCATCTTGGAGATCTAGATCGGAAGAAGACAGTGAGACATAACATCCCTAATAGAGCCACAAGACCCTCTTCCCCAAAGAGGCTAACTCATTGGCCCTTTCACAATAGAAACAACAGAGGGAGGGGCAGTAGGGGAAGAGGGAGAGGCTCAAGAAGATAGGATGGGCGCCTCTCATCACTCGGCCACACCAGTGGGGGGTTGCCTGGCAAATCACTGGAAGGTGTGGCAGGAACTAGGGGCAGAGCAGTGGGTGGTGGATGTTCTCAGGATCTGGTATTTGATCCCGTTCGAGGTAACCCCGCCCCTGACAGATCAGCCATTGCCCCACTTCGCTTATGCCCACAAATCTCAGAAGGCCATTATTCTGCAGGACGAAGTGAAGAAGATGATGGAAAAAGGAGCTGTGGAACAAGTATGCAGTCCGTCGAAAGGCTTCTACAGCAGGATTTTCCTGGTACCCAAAGACCTGTCAACTCTGAATCTGTTTATAAGGAAAACCAGTTTCAAAATGGAAACTCCAAAAACGGTTCTACAAGCAGTCAGGATCGGGGACTTTATGCTGACAGTCGATCTGAAGGACGCATACTTTCAGATACCAGTCCATCAGTCTTCAAGGAAATTTCTCTGCTTCAGTCTTGCAGGGAAAGCTTTCGAATTCAAGGTCCTGTGCTTCGGATTGAAAACGTCTCCTCAAGTTTTTACAAGAGTGTTCACTCTCGTGTCGACGTGGGCGCATGCTCAGGGGGTCAGGCTAATAAGATATCTGGACGATTGGCTGGTGATAGCAAAGTCCAGGGAGAAATTACTCAGGGACAGGGCGACCCTCCTGCAGCTTTGTCACAACCTAGGTATTGTGATAAATCAGGAGAAGTCGCAGTTGGATCCAAGTCAACGTTTGGAGTATCTGGGAATGGTTATAGACACAACAGAAGCCAAAGTATTCCTGACAGACCAAAGAATAGAGAAATGCAAACAAGTGGTGAATGCCTTTCTGGAAAAACAAACACAGCCAGCAAGACAGTGGCAGGTGGTACTGGGAATCCTAACCTCCCCGGAGAAGCTAGTACCACAAGGAAGGCTACACCTTCGGTCCCTACAATGGAGGATGAAGGAGTTTTGGTCACCAATAGTAGATCACCCGTACGAGCAAATTCCCTTGTCGGCAGAAGTGAGGAAAGACTTACTGTGGTGGGTGAACGACAACAATCTGACAGTGGGTGTCCCCCTTCAACAATCCTCTCCAAACCTCTTGCTGTTCTCGGATGCGTCACTAGAAGGCTGGGGAGCCCATATGGAGGAGTTGATGGTGTCAGCAAAATGGAGTTGCAAGGACAGAGAACTCCATATAAACGTGCTGGAGTTAAAAGCAGCGTTTCTAGCTCTACAGGAATTCAGGGAGAGAGTAAAGGGTCACTCAGTGGTATTGATGTCAGACAACACCACAGTAGTAGCTTATATAAACAAACAAGGAGGCCTAGTTTCTCGGCAGTTACATGTGATGACAGTTCAACATCATCAGTGGGCTGTAGAGAACCTGGTAGACATCAGGGCCAGGTATATTCCGGGAAAAAGGAACACAGTGGCCGACAAGTTGAGCCGCAGGGATCAGATTCTGGGAACGGAGTTGTCCTTGCACCAACAGGTAGTGGACAGGATGCTCATGTTGTGGGAAGGACCGATCATAGACCTATTTGCAACTAGGTACAACAAAAAGTTGGAAGTGTATTGTTCGGTAGTCCCAGACGCAGAGGCAGTAGCAGAAGATGCGCTACAACACCCTTGGGACAATCTGGACGTGTACGCATTTCCTCCATTTTGTCTAATCCGTCAGGTTCTGAACAGGGTAATGCGGTCTCAGAACCTCAAGATGACCCTGGTAGCTCCGTTATGGCCGAAGGCAGAGTGGTTTCCAGACCTACTGGAACTCCTAATAGATGTGCCGAGAGAGTTACCCCCATGTAGCAACCTACTGTGTCAGCCGCACATAGAGAGGTACCACCAGTCGGTGAAGTCCCTATCGCTTCATGGGTGGAGACTGTCAAGTATCTCCTCCGAGCGAGAGGGTTTTCGCAGAAAGCGGCAACTCAGATGGCAGGAAATATCAGAAAATCATCTGCGACAGTATACCAAGGAAAGTGGTCAGCATACTGTGATTGGTGTCGTAGAGGGAACTTGTCTCCACTCGGTACCACTATTCAGCAGTTAGCAGACTTTCTGATACATCTCAGAACAGGAAAGCATATGTCTGTATCTGCAGTGAAGGGGTACAGGGCGGCTTTAGCCTCAGTCTTACGAATGAAAGGAGTGGACATTTCGTCTTCATGGGAGTTGGCCATGCTGATGAGGAGCTTTGAACAGTCATGTCCACCAAAGGAACTAAAAGCCCCAGATTGGGATCTGACCATGGTACTGGGTAGTCTGACAAAACCCCCCTACGAACCACTAAGGCAGTCCACGGATAGGAGCCTGACCCTGAAGACAGTCTTCTTATTGGCCCTGGCTTCAACCAAAAGGGTGGGGGAGCTACATGGCCTGTCATATCTCATAAAGCACTCGAGAGGTTGGAGGTCAATGGTATTTGAGTTTGTTCCAGAATTCGTGGCCAAGACCCAAAACCCAACAATAGTAGACGGCAGATTCGACTCCTTTACCATACCTTCCTTGGCAGACTTTGTAGACAATGACAAAGATGAGATGCTTCTGTGCCCCGTCAGGGCACTAAGGGAGTACTTATGAAGAACAACGCACCTCAGGCCGGGATGCCGGAGATTGTTCGTAAGGACAGGACGGAACAAGAAGGAAGTGTCCAGGAATACAATATCGTTTTGGCTAAGGGAGACGATCAGAAATGCTTATATGACAGAAGACAGAAGGTCAGATAGCCAGGTGGGAGCTAGAGCTCATGACATCAGGGGCTTGAGTGCCACTCTGGCATTTAAGAAGAACATGTCTGTGGATAGAATTCTGAAAGCTGGTGTGTGGAAACGCCAAACAACTTTCACCTCATTTTATTTGAAAGACGTTGCCCATAGATCCTTGGACACTTTTTCCTTGGGTCCGGTGGTGGCAGCCCAACAAGTGATATAGCTCATCCAGTACCCCTGGCGGGTCAGTTTGCGTCTAGTCTAAGATGAAGGTATGAAAGTAGAATGAATGGGATGACTGGTCTTTTTTCTTTACTACTTCCTTCCTACTCCTTTAACTACGGGCAATATGAAGGAGAGTACCGTCATGTGCTGGAACGGACTAGATGCAGGTGAGGTGGTCAGCCATACTGTGAAGCTATCTTAGGTTATGATATACTTTTCAGTAGCAACACACCCCTCTAGATAATAGGGAAGAGAGGGGTGAGGGTGGATCCAGTTGCAAGGGACAAGAGTAAACTATAGAATGGTATCAACACCCAGTGAGGGAAACCAATAGATTCGCTTATATCTTTGGTTCTAGGTTCATTGTCCATTCTCTTAGAATTTCCCTATATATTCGGAAATGGATAAGGTGGCAAACTCCCAGTCAGTTGTAGAAACTTACCTCCCTCCAATAAGTAAGTCTATCCTAATGTTAAGACCGAAGGTTTGTTCCGTATATGAACAAATACCAAATTTGTGAATAATTTGTATTTTTCATAACTAACAAACCTGAGGTCTTAACAGGTAAAGGCCCACCTCGAACCACCCCTCTAGCAGTCTAAACTGGGTTAGAAATATAACTGGTGGGTCACAGGTAGCCGTGGGCATTCTTGGTATACATGCCCCGTGACCTGGTATAGATGCCAATAGTCCCTGGATCTCACAAGTGTAATTTTAATTCTACCGGTTTCCAGCTTGGCGCTAGTAAATCCTAATGTTAAGACCTCAGGTTTGTTAGTCATGAAAAATACAAATTAGTTACAAATTTGGTATTTCCCTTTCAAGGCCGATAACTAAGTAGGAAAGGGGTTTTCAACCTGGGGTACGCATACCCCGCCTAGGGTGTGTCAGGGACGCGCTCCCCATGGCACCCGAATGAATGTTAGATGCCGACCTTCAATGTGCTTTAGTAAAAACTGCTCCTCGCCCAACTAGGATAGTTAATGCAAACAGTTTCAGCCATTTAATTAACTCCCTTTGCAGCTGATGTAATAATAATGTATTTTATTTTTGCATCTCAGTACCATAACCTTGAAAATTTACTGCTTAGCCAGAGGTAAATCATTATAAAATTGTCTTTTTTTGTGGAATTCTTAATTGTTTACAGTTGGTTATGTCAGGAGAGTTATGTACTTACTTCCCCTCTGTACAGTTTTTCTGAGTTGGCCTTGTTTTCTTCGTTACACAAAGTGAAGGGGGTACATTACTGACATTGGTACAAATACCCGAAAGGGTACGTGGGGAGGAAAGGGTTGAAAACCCCTGAAGTAGGAGATACATCAAGCGTGTTTAGGTAGAGTACAGAGCGCGCACCTCGCACTTTCTCTCTCTCTCTCTCTCCTCTCTCTCTCTCTCTCTCTCTCTCTCTCTAAACATAATGCTTATTTATTCCGAAGTATAAAAAAGTGCAAATTTGTATTTGGGAAAGGCTTATAGGATCTTCCAGTTTGTAACGAGTATTATTGTTCGCTGTCCTTGAGAGAAAATGACGATAATGGGACGTTTTGTACTCTGGGTAAAAACGTTAAAAAAGGTGAAAAATGAATTCATGTGACGCTCATTTTAGTAGAAGGTGTGAGAGGTTTCAGGGTGACGGTTTCGCGTGTGTGATGCATTTCTAGAAAAATCTTTCGAAAATCCACATGAAGTAATCCACGTCCCCTTGGACGTCTGCTTCCCAGCTGGATAGCCTCCTTTGTCCCATAATCCTGAAAGGGTTTTTTATACGGTTTTCTTTGCTGTGCTTCATTGTCGGTCTGAGAGCGGTTTTCATTTATCCTTCTAATTAATGGGAGTTCCGTGAGGCCAGTAACCTTGAAATATACTTGGTCTGCTAGTAGGGTATGGTGGACGTTTAGGCGTTATTATATCATATGTGAAAGTCGGTTTTGTGAATGAAAGCTTAGGAGCGTTTATTACTTGAATACTCTTGTTATTAACAGATTGCGTTAATATCCAAAACAAGTGCCGACTTCCCGTTGACAGGAATTCTTTGTAGGTGATTGTAGTGGTTGCTGCTTCTAAGTGTTCTACTCTGCTGTTTTGTTTTTGAGTCATCAGTTATACATTATATGGACTGATGCTTTTTCTGGCGGAAACTACATACTTTTTTCGTTAGCGAATAAATCACTTATATGTTACGCTAGCTATATTTTTTCGTTCAATGCACAACTAGTTGTATTATTACCGTTTAAATGGAGATGTAACTCACCGTTTAAAGTGATATATGGGTTTGGGAACATATTTTATTTGATGTGCTATGCTGGAGAAACTTCAGGTTAAATTGAAAGGGTTGGGCGAGGAAAACAATGTAGGTGTTATAAAATTAATCTTGTAGTCGGGCCGTTTACCTTCTATCATGAATTCCTTACTTATGTCTTAAATTCACATTTTAGCCGTCATTTTTAGTCTTCATTCTTGGGGTTTATTTAACCGTAGTATAGGTATTAATGTTGTTCATTTTTTATCACTGCAACTAATAGCCATTGAGTGGCTAAATGGAAGCATCAACTGGACATGGTTACCTAAGATAAAACTACTTGCTAGGAAATACTGCCTACGAATAATATTGAACATGGCTCTTAGGCCGTTGTGTTAATCAACATGTAGCGTTTCCATTGATTACAAATATGCATATTAGTAAAAAGACATCAATAAGGTGAGTGATGTATAAAAATGCAATTTTATGTAAATTACTAATAACATGGTAAATGAAACCATACCACCGAACATAGGTCAATACTCATAATTAATTTTAGTATTATTTTAATCTTTTTAGAGACTACATGCATGGGCCTAAATCCAATTTATTGCCAAGCTCGTAAAACGGTCTGTTGATATTTTATTTCCGGTTGCTTGATCCCACGTTTTTCATTATTTTAGAGGTTAGGAATCAACCTGGGTGGCAGTATGTGTATTATATATATATGATATATATATATATATATATATATATATATAGTAGATATAGTATATATATAGATATAATATATATATATATCTATTTTATTTTCTGAATTTTATCACATCACCGTGATTCATATGCAAGCATTAAACTAGAAATGTCCTTTAATACCCAATTCATTCTACCTCTCGGAAACAATATATTTTCGTATATGTTAACCGGAGGGGATTTTTACTATTATATTAAGTTCGTCGTCTCGTAGGATCGATCCAACGACAGACACAACTCAAGACTGCAGGCGCGTCACTGCATTCCTGAGTTTTGTTGTTTGGGTCGAAGGATCGATCCCATGAGACGACGCAGTTATTATCGACTAAAAAAAATTTTCCCCTCGGTAAACATGCATGAAAATATATTATTTTCAAGGTAGAGCCAATTGGATATTAAAGGACCTTATTATATATATATATATATATATATATATATATAGATCTATATATATATATATATATATATATATTGTTCAGGATTTGAAGCACAACCAAGGGAAAATAACTAATTTTAGAAGGAAATTCACACATTTTTCAGTTGCCTCTCTTCACCAGTCTCCTTGCTCTTTGAATCTCTCTTGTCCTTTCCAGTTGGCTGCCTTTGAAATTAATCACCACAGGAATGCAGCAGGGCAGGGCTTATCAGGAGAGGGAAAAAGTGGATGACGACCTTCAGCGCAGCACGTTAGGAAGAGCATAAGCGAAGTTATAGAAGGAGGAGACAAGAATGATCGTTCTCCCTCTCCCTCTTGTGAGCCCCACGTGTTCATTGACTGCCCATAGTGCTATTCCCTGCTCAGCAATTCAGAAGAAGCCAGCTTACAGATGCCCAGTAACTGTAATGGAGTAATATCAAGTGCAGTCAGTTACCGTTTTTTGCTTCTTGTCCGTACTTACGTTTCATTCTTTCCAAGGTGACTTTCCCCTTATTGTCTCAGCATCGCAGTCCCTATTTTTGGTTACCGTCAGTTCCCCATTGCTACCATCGATTCTGTGAATAATTCTCCTTGTGATGCTGATATTAAATCTAAATGTGATATTCCCACCTAGTCTTGTGTCTGCTACATCGGAAAGTAGCATTGTTGTTTCATGCTAAACATCCCCTAGTTAATAAAACAAAGCAGTATCCCTTTCTGTATAAGCTCCCAGTCATGCTGTGTCCCTGTGAGTGAACTTTGATGCGGATTAATAAGAGAAAATCATGTTTAACGTTCCCCACGTGTTTATAACCTTAGAACTGATCGTAGAATGCAATCTCTTTGCAGACGCAAATATCTTGTGTAGTTGTGAGAGGAAATTTGTAATCCCTTGGAAGCGGCGTTTCAGAGTCCGAGAACGAGAGATTTTTGATAATAATAATATGTATATATATATATATATATATATATATATATATATATATATATATATAGTATATAGTAGATACATATATGCATAAAGTGTGTGTGTGTGTGTGCAGAAAGATGAAAGATTGATGAAATTAATAAGGATGCCCAGTAAATGTTGCTGAGGATGTACGTAGTATTCTAGAAAGTATTTACCCGGGAGCGATCACGAGTTCCTGTACTGGAAGCGAAGCCTGAGTAAAAATGTAATGGGATCCTGGGAGAGAGGTTTCATACAATTATCTTGAAGGCTATTTAATATATGTATGAATAGATTGATGCGATATCAGTCAGAGAATGTTGTGAGTAAAGAACATGGAGTGACTATATTTAATATGTTGAGTAATCATGGTTTTAGATATAGCAGCATCACTTTTCAGTTTTATTAAGCATTTATTACTAAGGGTCAGAATGCAAGGTTTGACCTGTGCCATTACAGCTGATGGAGAAGGCACCTGTTACTGTCCACATCGTTAGTGCCCTCATTTATCTCTTATGTCCACTTCTATCAGGGGATAGGAGGCAGAGGATCGCTTTTTTTTTTTCATGCATACTGTATGTTGATACGTTGTCAACGTTTCTTGTCGCAAATGAAAAGAGGGTGAACTCTTTAAAGTTAGGACTTGTTCGAGGTATGGTTCCTGTGCTTTTGGAAGTGTTTGGAGTGAGTTCAGTCTTTGTTTCTATCTTCTTGGCTTTCAGAATAGAGCTGTCATAATGGGAAAATGAGGCCGATTTCGTGGTACAATAGGTGTTGCAGTAATTGAAGTTACTCCTGCAGAAATACTGTGATGAAGCGCAAGCGAAAAAGTCTTATCGGGGGCTTACAGGCCGCTTCATCATTATCGTCTCCAAAAAACTTATCCGAGAGGCTTTCGATATATTTACCTGTGAAAATAAAAAAAAAATTGAGAGGCTGTCAATATGTCGATAAATGTGTGGTTTTTTCTAAATTTTTGAGAGGCTTGAGTGTACTTTCGTGTTGATTTATATCAAGAAGTCGCTCTGTCAAGGAAGAAAAATCCAGAATCCTGAACTGTTCGTTTCTAAAATAGCACAGTCGATTGTTTGGATCACGCCAATGATCATAAACAGGTTCTTCGGATGGGAAAGCTACATTCAAGAGCGCGCAAAGCGTTACCATTCACTCTCGAGTAGTTATATCAAGATGCATTATGTTCTCTTTTATTATTAAGGCTCAGCATGCAAGGTTTGGCCTTATAATTAAAACAAATTTTGTTTTTTACACCGTTTGGAGTAAGCGCATGTTCGTGCTTAATATTGTCCACATGGCTATCGTATAAAAATCAACAGCTCTAAATTTTTTTTTAGATATTCCTGAAAGTATTCGGTACAATTTTTAAACGATCTGAAAATTTATGAGGAGTCGTGTACTGCACGTCCACTTACGACCTGAATTCCAAAGTCATGGTAGGCGCATCAGACCCATTGAGATGCAATGACTTCCATTAACCCTCGCTGAGTAATAGAGGCATTCATTTTAACTGATATCATCTGAGCCTCTCTCTCTCTCTCTCTCTCTCTCTCTCTCTCTCTCTCTCTCTCTCTCTCTCTCTCAAACCTTGTTTGAAATCCGAATTCAGTCCTTACAGGTCTTCACTCGTTGTTTACATTGTGTTAAGAGGGTCTTTTTCCGGGACGCCTTCTATACAGCAGCACTGCTAAGGTTGATTAGAAAGCAAATAAAACTTTGGTTGAATATTTACTTTCCATCAAAGTAACCAACAGCAGTTAGACTTCGTTCCATTCGAGTCGCTTCAGAAATGGATGATTTATTTTGACAAAGTTCCTCGTTACTCTTGAAAGTTCTTGCTCTGTTTGTGTGGCAATTGGGCTTCTGAAAAATCAGTATTCTTGCGCGCAGCACGTATATATATATATATATCTACATATATAGCGCGCTATATATCATATATATATGATTATATATATATTTCATCTATCTTATACACTATGTATATAGATATACGTATGTATATATTTATATGTATATATATGTATATATATATATATATATATATATATATATATATATATACATAAGTCTATTTATATACATATGTGTATATAGATAGATGAATATAGTAATATATATATATATATATATATATATAATATATATATATATATATATATCGCGTTTTTGTGATTGTTCTCGTCAATTTTTCAGTTTCTTACATATATAAATGCTCTCTCGCCGTGGTGGTGCAATGGTAAAGTTCTCGCCTAACAATTGTGAGGACCGGGATTCTTCATATACCGTTTTAGTATGTATGCATGTATGTATGTAAAGGGAACTTGAGTAAATGTATTTACTGTATGAGTGTGTGTGTGTGTGTTCTAGTATGAAAGCATTTGCCTTGGTGCAGTTTTTTTCATTTATCCTGAATGACCAATTTGGTCCCATTTCTGGCCAAAGGGCTAGACCTGGCATTTGATCTAATCCTTTGGGCCAGCCCTAGAAGAGCTGAAAATCAGCTCAGTGGTCTGGTTAAACTACTTTTATAATAATAATAGATCCAGCGCGCATTGCATAAACCCGGTGGCCCGCCAACCAGCAGTCTGAAAACTGGAGGGTAAGAGAATAGGTGTACAAGCCCTCTGGCTGGTGGGTTTGACAGTAGCTCTAGCGACATATTGGCCAGGTGTCTTAGGCATTGGGACCTGTCCCACTCTGGCTGTCAGCCAAAGAAACCCTGGAGATCAGCGCCACCCTTGGGAATCTCGCAGATGCCCAGGAGGACTTTTAGTTAGAACTTAACAAATGCCAAGTCACAAATATCCTCTGGCATATTTCAAAAGTTTTGGTACATTGTTCTTTCTGAACTAGGCAGCGAATCCACTTGTGACGAAGCACTTATCGATTATCATTTCCCAGGAGTGCAAATTATTTCCGTGGCCTAGTGAACTAGATGTTAAACCAATATATGTTCATGGCTTACTATTTGTGGCTGTATAAATGTCACAGTATATGTGACAAAATTTCATATACAAACATGTATATACCTATATATATATATATATATAGATATATATATATACATATATATATATATATATATATATATTATATATATATAATGTGTGTATGTATATGTAAATGTATGTGTATGCTTAATATCAACTGTGCCTCATCTTTTGGCAAAAGAAATCAAAGACGCTTGAAACCTTCGTGACTTTGGTTTCAATGTAATAAAGTCTGTTGAATTTCCCGTTCAAGTGAATATTTTCCTTATCACTATTTTAGCTAATATTTCAGTACTTTACAATCCCCGTAAATTTCTCCTCACCATGTTGGTACTTACATCACGATTTCAGCTTAAACTAACTGCTTTTTATAATTTATTGCCTATTTTTAACTTATTTATAAATTATTCGATGTAAAGCGCAAACGTATTTAATAGTCATGTACTAAGTCTGTATCTATATCTTTAAAGCCTTGTCCAACTTATATACCGATCATAAATAAATTTTCTCTCTTCTCGATGACCATAGCCATTGCGTCGCCCGGTTACATTAGCAAATCATACATGAATATTTCTATAATCTCATCCTTGCCACAAGATTCAGTTTTTTAACAGTGAAAATTCCTGTTCGTATTAAAACATCTCGCTCATCCATTTCCTACCCCACCGTAAGTCATTCAAGGCACGATACAGTAGAGCTTAGTTTCCTAAATGGGTAATTTGTAATTATATTTATCCGTTTCCCACTGAACAAATATTTTCAGTACCAACACTTTGGAATCTCCCCTCAGATCAGCATCCTTTATAATGCTTTAATCATCTACTCGATTACATTGCCATAGTATGCCATGTTATCCTTAGAAGTATTATCCGTTATATTGCCATGGCATACTCTATCACTGGTCATCCCATCTAAATTTTCACTGTTTCCCCTTTTACACTCTGCTGTCGTATGTTACTACCGCCCTTAGATCCCCTTCGGTCCTACTTTTGGTCAAGCTCAGCCATATAAACATTGTTTTAAACTTTCAATCTTACTTCCGCATCGACCTTTCAAGGCCTCAGGTAGCATTCTTCTGATGCGGATAACATCCCTGATTCGTGCTCCTTTAGTCTAGAAACTCTCTCTCTCTCTCTCTCTCTCTCTCTCTCTCTCTCTCTCTCTCTCTCTCTCTCTCTCTCTCTCTCAAAGAAAAAAGAAAATAAAATAAAAGAAATTTAATCGAAATTTCGGATAACAAAACGTTCCTCCTGTGATTATTAGAACTGATTAATGTGCTTCAGGAAAGCTAAAATAAAAGGAAATATAGGTGATTTGTGTTAGGTAAATTAAATCTACTCAGAAATTTTGTTTCGGGTAAGGTAGAGTGTTTTTTTGAAATGCACTGTTTCTTTCGTTAACTGAAATGATGCAGCATTTCAGACCCCATATATCATGAATTTGCAAAGCTAATATGAAAAATTCTATGAAAGTCATTGCTATTTATAGGATGCGATATTTATATTGTTTGCAGTTTCTGTAACTTGTGAATGAAAGCATATTGTCAAAATTTAGAGAATACCGTTTGCAGACAAAATTCCTTGTCAGTCCGTCCCATGAATTCCAAAATCAAAGCTTATCATCACAGGAAGCTGTATGAAATTGCGTGTACCAGATCATCCCAACATTTGTTGAACCTCGTACGATTTATTTTTACCAAATGACCATTTATTACCGTTCACAGAATTGTATTAAACAATAAATTTGCCTTTGTTGCCTCTCACCTTTGACATTTTGCGGGTTGAGAATCGACCTTGCATTGCCATCTATTTTGCTAAATTTGGAAAACCCAAACACAGGTTAGAATATATATATATATATATATATATATATATATATATATATATATATATATATATATATATATATATATATATATATATATATATATATATATATATATATATATATATTATTATTAACCTGTGTTTGGGTTTTCAAATTTAGCGATATATATATATATATATATATATATATATATATATTATATATATATATATATATATATATATATATATATATGTGTGTGTGTGTGTGTGTGTATATATATATATATATATATTTATATATATACATATATATAGTAAAATATTTTTATTCTTTGAATGTTTCATAAAAGTGTGAAATCTTGCTAAACTCTTTGGTGGCGGCTGTCCAATAGCAGTGTTTACATCGAACAAATTTTGATTTTTTTGCCAAGATGATGCTTATGAGGTTTCATTTACTTAGGTGAATCGCGAAGTAGGATTTTTTTTAGATCTTTTGAAATTTCAACGATAGTGAGTGCCCCTCAGTGGCGTGGTTGGTATGGTGTTGGCGTCTCACCTCGGTGGTCGCGAGTTCTGATCTCGGCCATTCCATTGAGGAGTGAGAGATGTCTATTTCTGGTGATAGAAGTTCACTCTCGACGTGGTTCGGAAGTCACGTAAAGCCGTTGGTCCCGTTGCTGAATAACCACTGGTTCCATGCAATGTAAAAACACCATACAAGCAAGATAGTGAATGACACTTTCTCATCATCCACGAAAATCCTAGTTCATATTGTTGCATCTCTCTCTCTCTCTCTTTCTCTCTCTCTCTCTCTCTCCCTCTCTCTCTCTCGTCTGTCAGAAGAAGGACAGGGATTACATGCGAAGAATGGCATTCCAAGATGCTCATCAGTTTTGATAAAATTTTGTTAAGGTCAGCATCCCACCGTTCGAACAGCCGTTGAAATATCGGTCCTCTATTATTAGAACCAGTCTGGCGTTGAGACTTTTTCTTTATGTCAGAATTTCAGTTGAGCGTTCTTGGTCTGTCGAGCGCTGTAATAGAAACGATAATTAATAGCCAGCAGAATGGGGTTAACGCCATCCAATTTATTATGGTATGTACGAAGAGCAGCTGGGACGCTCCTTCGATTTGCTTCGTTGTTTTGTTCCCTTTGTTGGTGAAGAGATACGACCTTAAAAAGGGGAGCTTTGTAATGTAGTGACAGAACTTAGTGATTGATTACTTTAACCCCTTTTTACCTTTGTTTAATAAGCTATAAAAAGAGTAATCGTATTGTCATCTGAAATATTTCCTCTAGGGCTTTACAAGTTCAAAAAGGAAATCAGAACTCGATATTAGTACATTTTCCTCGATATTCATTTCCTGAAATGTAGGAAAGCCATTGTTTTTGTTATACTTTTTCATAAGCTTCATGTTACTGTCAAGATCAGAAAATTTTTCATTTTGTCTACAGCTGTAACTTTTTTTTTCTTTTTTTATGTTATTCAGGCACTAACGTCGCAAACTCATAATTTTTGTCTTCGATATTCTTATCTGTTGTAAGCAGTTAGCATTCAGTGATGGAAATCAGTTGTTTAGTACAGGAGTAGCGCTGAGTGTCATAGTTTATGCGATATTTTATTATTATTATTATTATTATTATTATTATTATTATTATTATTATTATTATTATTATTGCGATTCGCTGAATGCCAAGTGAAGGCAGATTTGAGAGCCAAATCGGAAGCACATGATACAAACAGGGAAGAAACTTCAAATGGTAAATCGGAATCAGTGTTAATATTAATATAATTTCATTTACACTTTTCAGAAGACATTCCCTGCTTTATTTCTCAATGGCTATCAGGAAGAAGTTTATACTGCTAATAGGCAATTTTTTTTATCAGGAAAAGCAAAACCTTTTGAGCAAAGTCTTCTCTTGTGTCAAAGAAATTTCACGAGCAAAAGATATGTTTTTGCTTCTATATCTTTTACATTTACGGATGCTTTAAGTTTTCTTGCACGAGTGGGCCCTACAAAAATCCCCCCCCCCCCCCCCCCCCTCCCACCTTCCCCATCGCCATGGTCCTATTGCGCTGTCAACTTCAAAGCTTCGTTTTTAACTTGTCCAAGTCTGTCAGGGTGCAAAGCCGTAAAAACGATATGATTCCGGAACGAATATGGATTATGATAATGTCTCAAAGAAGTCTCGGGCTCACACATTACAATCACAGTATTGTCGTAAGGACAGAGCTCAAACGTAACTAATTGCTGCAAGCTGTTGCATTCACATCATGAAGGGCAATTTGAGACATGTCCTGAGTGAGGAGGCCGTGCGGTTTGGGTAAGGAAATAGTAAAACTAAGAGAGGATTTGAATTTCTAGGCAGCGTGTCAAAGTAAAACCTGAAAGAAACCTTACTCAAAGAAAGTAATTCGACAGTGTTAACTGCAAAATCCAGATTAGGTCATTTGCAAACACAAACAAGTAAAAAAAGCCCGACGTTTTCTGTACAACTTCCAGCCA
The DNA here is from genome assembly GCF_015104395.2 of Macrobrachium nipponense. Taxonomy (NCBI): domain Eukaryota; kingdom Metazoa; phylum Arthropoda; class Malacostraca; order Decapoda; family Palaemonidae; genus Macrobrachium; species Macrobrachium nipponense. The sequence continues at coordinate 62,468,396 of NC_061088.1, forward strand.
AAGCCCATGAAACTCAGACACAGTCTGGTGATGGTCTCAGCCAAGGCCCATGAAACTCAGCCACGGTCCGTTGGTTGCCTGTGTTGTTGGTACCTATAGCAATACCAGAGCTACGATTACAACTAACTTTAACCTTAAATGAAGTCAAAACTGTTAAGGTTAGAGGGCTGTAATTTGGTATGTTTGATGATTTGAAGTTGGATGATACACGTAACAATTTGCAGCCCTCTATCCTCAGGAGGTTTTTTAGATCTGAGGGCGGACAGAATAAAGTGCGGACGGCCTGACAAAACCATCTCAATAGTTTTCTTTTACAGAAAACAATAACGAGAACACTTTTTATTCCGCAAACTTCTTTGATGTTGATGTAAATTCACCCGCATTCGCTATATCTAGGAGGAAATAATATGGAAGAAAATTGTTTATGGAACGGTTCAAGACTATTCAGCATATAGCGTCTTACCTTTTGGCCATTAAGGGTCACTATTCACTACTTTGACATTCAGAATTCTCTCTCTCTCTCTCTCTCTCTCTCTCTCTCTCTCTCTCTCTCTCTCTCTCTCTCTCTCTGTGCAAGAAGTTACATTAGAGATTGACTTCAGTGCTTTACACTACCTTAGAATTTTATATATATGTCAAATGGGCAGTTGCTAATATTACTCACGACTCATTCATAGAAACCTGCTTATTTTCGTGTAAATGGATTTTTTATGAAAAAAATGATCCACGAAATAAATTGGCGAGTATTGCTTATTAGGACGTGTCAGAATCAGAGAGTTGTGGGTCGCGACCAAAAAAAGTTCAGGAACCGCTGTAGCAAAGGATGTGGACAAAGCCCATTGAAACGAGACAGTAGATACTGTATGCCTGGAATCCCTGGAACAAAGGATCTCATTCGGGGGGACAATGAACATCGCACAACAAAAGTGTGGATGGCTTTGTGAAAGGATTTCCTTAACTAAAATGATGTGCAGCAGAAAAAGGAAGAAAGCTGGAATTTTCTTAGTTTTTAATAATTTATTTTTTTATGATTTTTGGTTTTGTGTTCATCACTGCCAATGATGTTCAATCCTTTCTAACCACGAAATAGGGAGAAAGGGGGCGGGGTCCATGTGAGAGATGCACGCGATAACAATTTATATACACTTCACCTATGCATATAATGGCCCCAATTGTTAGTGCCTTTATTAACCTGGAGTTTGAAGTGCGAAGCTTTCCGATGTTGACTTTGATGTGAATATCTTGACTGGCGTATTTCTTTGACAGCTTTAGAAACTGTAGGCATTCATTTAACTTGATTTTGAACACTTTATATTGAATTTTTTCTTTCTATTGAGCGTTAAAATTTGAAATGATTAGAATAGCAACTTCCACTTGATCCTCGGTCATTTTTCATTTAGAATGCTTATGTCTTCACGTGACATCTTTCAAGTTGTCTTATTCCGTGATTTAATGATAAATAGAGCGACAAATATGTAGACATTGCAGTGAGAGGGAATATCTGGGAACTTGAATAAACGTGTAAAAGGCATCTTGTCTCGAGGGAAAAGTCGCATATAGGATTATAGGCGAAGTGGGAAGAGTCTTCTGAATGAGCGAGTTCACCCTCTTATATTGATTGGGTGCCATGAATTGGTTGCCATAAACTAGCATCATCAAAACATCTGTAAAAGATAGGATCAGTTACGGTGAAATTCTAATCTTTAACTTATGACAGAAAACTAAATTTTCTTTCATGTATTTTCTGCTTCATAGCATTCGAGTAGCATGATGCTAATAATGCAGTGGTAATTCTCTCTCTCTCTCTCTCTCTCTCTCTCTCTCTCTCTCTCTCTCTCTCTCTCTCTCTCTCTCTCTCTCTCTCTCTCTCTCTCTCTCTCTCACTTAAATGCGGATGCAATCATGTTATGCTCCTTCGAGCTTTGTCTGCCTGGCACTGAGTGATAATCCATAAATCTCTTCGATACGCATTATTTCAGTGCATTTCAAGGAGGCGGAGCTGGACGAAAATTGGTTTTGTATAAAGAGAACAGCCTCACCTTTGATCTTTGACCTTTGATTAATCCCTCTCAAAGATTCCGTGTTTCTGAACAGCGTCTCTTCTGTAAGGGAAAACGGTCAAATGAGATACCAAGGTGAGTATTGTTCTTGTCAGTACTGTACTGGAGACTAGTTTTTATTGCATTTTTGAGTTCGCTTCCATCAAAGTCGTCTTTCCTTTAGTGTGTATATTGGATTTACCTTGTTATCAAAACTCTTAACATAGGAGATAGGATAATATGTAACGAATATCAAACCTTCTCATAGCAGCATCATCCGAAGTTGTCATTAATTCCTGTAAAATCAGAGTTTAGAAGATATTAAGCTAAATTCAGTCATTGTTAACCTTCTGTCTCTCTACAGCTGTTTTTTTTTTTTTATAAGATAACTAGGTCTATATCTTTTCCTCGTGTGTACACAAGCAACCGAATAGCATCCGGATACCTCCTTATTCACAGCCTAGGGCAGCACTCAGATTTTTTTTTTTTTTTTTTTTTTTTCCAGAAAACGGTACAAGTAGCTTCTTAGACCATTCGATTGATTTAGGCTGTCGCTAACCATTACGACATGGGAACAAAGCAGTATATAGATATATATATGATATATCTATATATATCTATATATATATAGATATATATATATATATATAGATATATAATGGTTGCATGTCTATATATATGTGAAAAGTTGTAATGCTATTTTTTCTTCTTATTTGATGTATCTGTTACAGCTGGGAAAACAGTTTGTCGTTTCTGGTATTCGTCACTGGGAGTTCGTTTTCTTTGTGTTGATAATTCATGAAAGTTGCAGCTGCATTATAGGAATTTATTTCTTCAACATAATCTGTGCATTCTTTGCTGTTGTAGGGCATTATTAAGTTTATGAAAATGATCTTGTGTGAGAATGAGATTTTTTTTAGTGAAGCAAATGCCATCTTCCTTTTTTATTTTTGTGGGAAAATAACGAGGTCATTTCAAATCCTGTAAATGAAATGACATTTCCTGTAATCACGGTCATTTCATGCTTTTCATTATCGCGTAACATTGTAAGCAATAAAATATTCATATGACAAACAAATATAAACGTTTTTGATATGGTTTATGGAAATGTTATTCCATGGTGAATATGTTGTTGTTGACGTGTTATTGCCTGGAATGTAAATGGACTACGAATATATAGGAAAATTAAGAATATTAGAAAATAATGGTATTGTCAAAGCCATCAATAATGACCTTGAAGCATGATGGATTCGGTATTCATATTACAGCTGTATTGCAGCCATTTATATTTTAGGATACCTCAAACCTTTTTCTGATCATCCATCGCTATTATGTTTCCCCTTTTTACATTGTTTCCTGTACAGCTGGCTTCACGAATTTCGTTGCGCGTCACGGCAAGCTAAGAAGACTTCTGGAATATCAGCCGAAAATATCCTTGTGTTTAGAAAACAAAATTGCGGAACTCATGACATAAACACCACTTAGACTGAATGACACGGTCATTTTCATTGAATAACAGCATCCTGGAGTTTCTATGAGTCTCCTTAGCTTGCTGTGATGTGTCCAGAACTTCTTTAATAATTACTTGGTAATGAAGGTCACGTTTTCCAATGTAGGGGGAATGAATCAGCAAGGAATGGCAAAGATTAGAAATGGGTGTTGGTGCTGCAGGCAGAGGTGTGTCGTCGTAAGGTGTTTCTGGGCAATATCAGACAGGTAAGATTCTCATGTGATATCCAAAAATCGAATTGAACTGTATATAGTATTTAGGCCAAAGGCCAAGCACTTGGACCTAGAAGCCATTCAGCGCTGGAGATTAAGTTGAGAGTAGGCAGGTTTGAATGGTGTAACAGGAGGAAAAACCTCGCAGTTGCATTATGAAGTAATAAAGAGAAGGTGGAAAGTCAAATGGAAGGAAGATACTATGATTAGAGGTACAGTAAAATGATAGGTATTGCAGCTAAGGGTCGAAAGGACGCTGCAAAGAACCTTTAGTAATGCCTACAGTGCACCCCCCGTGAGGTGCCCCGACGGTTCTACCCGCCTACGAGTATACCATACCTCATATCGCTCCTTGAGATACCTTCGGAAAATGTGCGAAATCATAGTCAAACGGTAATCATGCCTACGGATGATAAACGTTCATGACTATGCACCCTGACCAGCGATATTTTAAAACGTCTATGCAGATTTTTTTTTTTTTCTAGGTTTCCTAACGAGTCAAAGGGCAACCGTCACCATTTTCAGTACCTAAGCTCACCTGAAGCCGATATAATGAAAACATATTCAATAGAAGTCTGAAATATATAGAATTAGCAGAGATAGAAAAATTGCCTTATTTATATTGCCCATAAAAAAATCCCTCGGGATATAAAGCCTAGAATGTGAGCATCTTCCCACCCCAACACCAGACTGAATTGATACAGAAGGTCCAATTAAATTTAATGTTCCGGAGAAGAGGGCGTCGTTTGTGAGCTCTTCCGCGAATTAAGGATCCTTAAGGTAGATTTGTCATCCGAGAACTTGCTCGTTAGGTCTCGCCCCTTCCCCCCTCCCTCATTTATCCTGATTGTCGTCAGCTGCGTCTGAACTTAATTACACTCACATTTTGTTGTCCTTCTCTTCAGCAGTTATCCTAACGCTGTGACGTTCTCCCACCCCTCTTTTTTTCGAACTAGTGGATTCTCTCTCTCTCTCTCTCTCTCTCTCTCTCTCTCTCTCTCTCTCTCTCTCTCTCTCTCTCTCATATCACTGCTGTAAGTATATTAGAAGTAGCAACGAACAGTAAATGTGTGACATTGTTCAATGTTTGAAGAATCTCCAGCACATTATCCATCCGAGTATTCGTCAGAGCCAAGTAAATTTAATGACCAAGAGATACGGAATTGTGCGTTGAATTTAGTGTCTTGAATATTGCGAGCGGTTTTGGGGGATTCTCGAGACTGGTGGGTTTGTGATTTATTGGACGTTTTGCAGCCACAAGATATATTGCATCGTCAGACCGGACCCCCAGACAGGTTTTGTACTTTTAAAGACTCGAAGATAAATGTTCAGAAACCAAAAAATCGAGGAAGAGAGCATATTTTAACATAGAATTTTGAGACATCACGCTAGACAGGAGCACCAGAGTGCCAATCATTTCCAAAATATAATAACAGAAGTATAAGCACTGAAACCGGAGTTAGACAAGTATGCTAAGAGACGTGGATGCAGCATCACTAGGTGCTCATTATAAGATGCTTTTCAGCCACTCAAATAACATAAATTACACATTAGAAATAAACCAGAATGAGAGGAGAGGACCTGTATGCATATGATCCTACCATGTGAGGACTGTAATAAAGTTTAATTGGAGAACTCGAAGGTCGTTGTTAGTAAGAGTAAAACAGCACAAACGAGATGGAAGAAATTGTTATTCGTCAAACTCCCAGTTCAATCATAAAATTACTGATTGAATAGGCGTTGAAGAGGCATTTATGTCGAATAATTGAAACATCCTGGAGCGCTGGTATTCCTACTATAACTTGTTAGCAGATCATTTTAACGTAAACATGGTATTAAGGACTGCCATCGTTAATTCGTTGTCTCAAGGAGCAATGACAGTTTAAACCCTGTATCTGATTTTTAAGTACTTTGTACTTCAGTAGGTATTTTATTATTAGCTATTAAAAAAATTGACTACCTTCGGCTTAGTGTTTTTCGTAATATTGTATTTATATACCATTATTTCAGCAGTGGTCCTTTTTTCTGTGTATATGTTTTATGTAAACCATTTGTCTTCCTATACAAGGTGTCCATAAAGTCTTTCCCGGTTGTCAGACTTATATTACAACAAACCATGTTAGGTATAAGGTTTTCTTCAATTTCAATAACAATGACTAAAGTTTTTTTTACATTACTAATAAATTTCAACATGTTCCCCCTTTGTTGCCCGGTGTTCGTCTAAGCGAAATTCTATCTCACGCAAGGTATTCTCCAACATCATAATTACCGTTGCTAGAGCTGCTGTCATCCTTGCTTTTAAGGGCTCAACATTAGGTACTGGTGTACTGCACACTTGATATAACCCCATAAGAAAAAATCATGAGGGGTAATGTCTGGTGAATGTGGTGGCCATTCTGTTGGGCCATCAACAGAATGCATCAGATGCATCACACTGGGTCCACCGCTTCACTTACGGTCTTCTACAGTTCCAGTCTCTGTGAACTTTTTATACCAGTCTTTAATGCTTTAAACATCTGGTGGATCTCGTTGATACTCATTCTGAACTTGCGTTGAACTGCAACAGGTGATTTTGTTTCGTGGCACCATACCACACACTGGACTTTCTCCTGCAATGGCACCATTTCTGCTATTCTTGACTCGGATGGCGGATAGAATGATCACAGTGGCATCTGTAGGCAAACAAAAGAAACTTTAGTAATTGCTCAACAGAATGTGAAAGTTGTACGGTCATATCCACAATATTTTTAAAGTTATTAATTTTATTAATCAGGGAATGACTTTATGGACACCCTATACAATTTCGTTTGATCGTATCAGCACTTCCATGCTGAAGAAGAGATGCGATGTCGGGAAATCGGATGTGGAAATATATTCCCCTCTTGAATTTGTAGTTGTTGCATGTTCATATCGTAAGATGTTGAACCAAGAGCGTCAAAAATAGATGGTTTTTTGCTTGAACTGGTTTTCCGTCTATGGAAAAATTCTAGTGTTACAAGTTTGCTCATGGATGGAGTCTTATGTCAGCCCTCCCGCATTTTTCAAAGAAGGTAGTAATTATGGTATGATTTTATACCCTCTGAAATTTATAGCTTATAATTTATTTTCATTGTAGGAGAGTGGTTTGTCAGCTTTTTATGACACTGAGTAGTTCCTCGTTGGACGAGTGATTTTCGCGCTCGGATACTAATCCGGTAGTCCGAAGTTCGATTCTAGGCGCGGCCAACGTGGAATCAGAGGAATGTATTTCTGGTGATAGAAAATCATTTCTCGATATAATGTGGTTCGGATCCCACAATAAGCTGTAGGTCCCGTTGCTAGGCGACCCATAGGTTCCTAGCCACGTAAAAATATCTAATAATTCGGGCTATCCCTAGGAGACCTGATAATCAGCTCAGTGGTCAGGTTAAACTAAGATATATTTATGACACTGAGTGACTTTTTATTCCTGTTGAAAGGAAGAGCCAAAGAGTCATAATGAATGTATCTGTAGCACCTCATGTAATGTGTGATGCGTTTTAGAATATGCTGTCATACTACTTATGGGTATAAAGTGACATGGCCTGGTACTGTTTGTGTGATTTCAAGTGAACTTTCATTTCTTATCAAACATTTTAGGCCCAATTTAATCTCTCTCTCTCTCTCTCCTCTTCTCTCTCTCGCTCTATCTCTCTCTCTCTCTCTCTCTCTCTCTCTCTCTCTATATATATATATATATATATATATATAATATATATATATATATATATATATATATATAATTTGGTAATGGCTTAATGCTTAATATAACGGAAAGCGAGAAAAATGGCAATTGGAAAAAGTCCGTTTAAAAACACAAACAACGCCGCAATTTTACTGTTTCTCTATATATTAATGAATAATTTTCTTTATAATAGCTAAATGAGGTCGAGTTTTCCGCAGTAAACCAGATTACGATGCTTTCCTTTTTTGGTATCTTCATTTCAAACCTTTTTTTTTTCGAAAAAGGAATTTATTTTCAATGAGGTAGAGATGGCTATTGAATGTGCCCTTGCATCATACTGTAAATACATTTATTTATGTAAACCTGATGTTTTCTACCTTTTCAGTTTAATATTTACAAATCATCCTGCCTATATAATAAATATCTATATTGATAAACTTAAGGAACTGGATAAAATGTCATTTTAGGTTTAGTGATACTGAACTTGGGTCAGGAATAAAATGTTTGGTGTCTGCTACGGAATTCTGCAAAGTGAAAGGTTGTATTCATTTGGTAAAGGGAAAGGGAAGTAACAGTGGAGTTTTTTTGGCCTTGTTTTTTAATGATGAAATATCTTTTCAGTTACGCGTTAGCGATGATAGAATAGCTGTGTGAAGGGTGCGATATGTGGGAAGTTCAGGTAAAAAGAATTAGAATAATCGACAAATCTTCGTCCTGCCTTCGCTTCTCTTATTCGAATTTCGACGCGGTTCCATTCCAGAAAATGTCACTTTTATGAAGGGTGGGAATTCATCAGGTGTTTACAAATCCCCCCCCCCCCCCCACCCCCCTCTCTCTCTCTCTCTCATCTCTCTCTCTCTCTCTCGTCTCTCTCTCTCTCTCTCTCTCTTGAATTGTAAAGTTTTAGTTTTGCAAACAGTGCGTAATTAGCAAGAACGTAAATAAAAATTCTTGACACATTTTTCTCTGTCTTAAAACTGAATGGGCATTACACAACTGTTTCCCTGGCGTAGTTGAGATTTGGACACAACCTCTTTCATTTTAATTGTTGGCAGTTACTGAACTGAATATGTATACAACCCTGATGTATGTTATAGCATATCTGACAGCAAAGCTAAGTGCTCATCTGCATGTTTGTGGAAAATTCCTCTTCTCATTATCTAGATGAAGTCACTGAGACGGAAATAGTTGGTGAAATGAGTTAAAGTCTATTTCAGTTGAATGGAAGACATGCGCACACAATAGGCACTTTGAAGAGCAAGCGACTCCATCAAAATAAATGACAGCTGGAATTTGCCGATGTCATTTGCCATCCTTTCCAAGACTTGAAGTAGCGAATATTGTAATAGGAAGAAATTGACACCTCTGTTAAGGAAAAACATGTCTTATTGAATTGGTATCCATTCTCTGATTGTGACCAATATAGTTGCTAATGTGGTGTTAGTGTAAAATAAAATTGTATCGCTTTTACAAAAAGAAACCCGCTTTCTAGGCAAATAAAGGAAAGACTGAATGGACCATAAAGAAATGCACCCTATTCGTATGTAGCCTCCGCTTGTATCTAGGTGTCCACATGTACCTACAGTGAGCAGCTGTGCGGTTGATTATTCATACCTATAATATATTTGTTCGTAAAGCTTATGTAATTCAATGCAGATCATTATGTCATATTGTTTTTCGAAAATGGAACTTAGTAGAAGTGACAGAGAATATTTTTGAGATACTTAATATGCCGATGGTAGGACTCTGGAAATGGAATGAATACTTTTGATGTTTATATTTGTGAAGTAAGAAATAAAGACGAGAATGACCTTTGAATGTTAAGTAATACATACGAGCGGGAGAAAGAACTGCGTTTTTGGCAGGAAAGGTTTTTTTTTTTAACAACTTCAGGGTTTGAAGGAAATGAATAAACTAAGTGATGCTACAGGCAAAGAAATAAAAGGAGATTCACAAGGACAAGACTTTACGCAGTATACGTGATTTCAGATAAACTGCTTCGACAGGAAAATGTTAAAGCAGATATTAAATCATGTAAGGAAAATGTGTATATGATTTAAAAGAATATAACGAAGATCATTGTAAAGCTACATTCCTTTGTATTTACTAAATAATAATAATAAAAAAAAACCTTTCTGTTTGTTAAAGGAAGGAGCAAAAAGATGGAGGATTTTTTTCGTTTTGGCAAACAAAATGGATGACAAAAATATTATAGTTACAAAGGAAACAGTAAATAGAGAGATTTGCACACTGAAGTGTAGAAGTAGCTGTGAAGTTTTAATAAGCGAATAGGCAATTGTACACTTTTACGGAAACAAAGACTATGAGTTGAGAGATCAGGTAAAGGAGGAGTAGGACTCACACAGGACAGATTATGGTGCGCCGGGGGGGGGGGGGGGGGGGGGGGGGGGGGGGGGGGGGGGGGGGGGGGGGGGGGGGGGTTCGAGAAAGGCAAATCACTTGGAAGTTGAAAGGTAAACAAGAGGTGAAAATGTGTTGCGACACCGAATGGGAGTCTCCAGGGGGAATTTATTATAATGCAAGGGAGTATGGAGACAACAATAATAAAAAGATTAAGATAGAAATTGGTAGAGAAACATGCTGAGGAATAGGCATTGAGAGGGGCGTAAAAAGAGAATTTCAATGCAAACATAAAAGGAAAGGTACGTGCGAGCCTACCGATTTGGTATTCCCGAGTTCGATTCTCCGCTCTGCCAACGAGGAATCAGAGTGATTTATTTCTAGTGATTAGAAATTTATTTCTCAACATAGTGTTGTTCGGATCTCACAATAAACTGTATGTCCCGTTGCTAGGTAACCTATTGTTTCTTAGCCACGTAAAACTATCTAATCCTTCGGGCCAGCCGTAGGAGAGCTGTTAATCAGCTCAGTGATCTTGTTAAACTAAGATATACTTAACTTTTATCAAAGGAAAGGGAGACATCGAGGGAGGGAAGGAGTAACGAAAGTAAGGAGAATTGAAGACAACTTCGACGTCGGCTTTAGTGAGCGAAGTACCGAGGAAGGAAGTAGCTTCGATATCCCGAGAAAGAACGTAATGGATTAGGGGAGGGGGGGGGCGCACTTGGGTATCGGCTATTACCAGGAGGTGGCTGGAATTAAAAGATAAAAGAATGAAAGTCTGGATTTTGGGCTTGTTAGAGAGGATCAAAATGATTTTGGTTGATGTCGGAGGGTTAAACGTAGATTATAATCTGGTAGTGATAATTATTACTACCAGATTTAATGAGTACTCGGCTTAAACTGAATAGTTAAAGAGGAGGTTAGTATTTGAAAACTTTTCCTCCTTGTTTGCCGAAGTCGTGAAGTGGACAATCTTCATTAGGAAACAGGATCTTAGACGGTTACAATAGTTTAAAAGTGTTAAGTGATGCATCTTAAGAAAGTGTTGTTTTTCATGACATTAAAGATTTAAAGGATTAATAGTTTTTTATGTGCGGCTCTAAACTTTATTTTATAATTGCACTATTATAAAGAAAAAAAACATAAGATTAGTGGCTAACAAGTAAGCATTTTGAGATATATATTCAGTATATTCTGAATCCATTTTAAGTTTTTTGTGGTTTTCTTTAGTTAGTCTCCCCCAGATAATAATATCATATCGTTAGTCTCTAAGCTTTATATGTATATGTAGCCTTAACAGGATATGCTGTAGTATTTATTCATGATAGTTGGGATTGCCAAAAATACAACTTTACAAATCGCTAAAATATGCAAGTTTTGATTCGAGATCAATAATTTACCTCTTAACATAACAGAAGATATCAATTTACCTCTTAGCATAACAGAAGATATCCATTTGTCAACTGTGTTAGTGGAGAAATAGAGTTTTTAAAATCTTTCGAATGAGTCATGAACTATTTATGAATATTGCACATATATTAATAAGACAATTAGAGCGAAACTTCCCTTCCTAGACGACCAAGTCCTTACCAACGAATTTTTACTCAAAATATTGGCATCTTGTAACTCAGTTGGAAACGTTCGAACCTTGAAGTCTGTGTTTTTCTGAATGACTGGATAATTTGGTGGTTTTAGAGTCTCATGAGATGCACTTGCAGACCGCCATTTTTTGCTAGACTAATGTTGGCATCCGTTTCTTTCTTTTGTTTTTCTGATCATTTTATGAGCTAGTGGTTCATTTTCTCAGCACGACTTTTACTAATAGACTCATTTGCTGTAGCTGTTGTTTCATTTCCGTCACCTTTATCTAGTTCAGAGCATCGGCATTGAGTAAATTCATGAAATATCTTAAAATTGGAATCTTCATATGCATATCCAGAACCATAATCACTGGCAAGCTTAGTACGTGTCGGGCATACTTAAATTCTAACTAATTACACTTGACAGAAAACAGATAACTTCCAGCTAATAGCTTATTTCACTTATGCTTCTGCAGTGGATTCTGTTTTTAGTACATCCGACATGAGGCCTTATCGAGGTTTTGTCCCATATAGGAATAAATTCAAAACAAGCCAGGCTATGTACTGTTACCGTGAGCAACATTGGCCTTTCTCTTTGTAAGTCATTACACATTTGCCATGTGTAGTCCATGAGATTATTCATGTGTGTTATTTTCTTATGTTCTGCTATTACAAATGAAGTTAAAAGATGTGAAGTTATGAGTATTACTAGAGCATGTATCTGTAGGCCTGATACATCTGAGTGGTACTGCAGAATTGTTTAAGAAAAGCACTGGTTGATACAGCTAAATCCTTACGTTGTTAACAATGGAATTTTATCAACAATTATTATATTGATAACTACCATCCAGTCGATTTTCACGGTAAATTGCCCAAAGTCGATTTACAAAATCACAGCTAATTAAAATTTCCAGATATGAATCTGAACAAATAATTAATATATGCCAATGTGCAATATTTAGCCGTCCCAGACAAAGCTTGAGAATTCCGGATAGCTAAGGAGGCCCTGGTAATAATGTCAAGAGGAAACGAATAATGAAAGATGTGCAGTCTCCAAGATTAGGAAATGACCAGAAAGAAATTCCGGTGCAATTGTGTGCTATCACACGGAAGGAGGTGTATACGCTTCACACATCTCGGGCAGCAAATTGAGCATCTTATGAAGTAATCGAGTTTTGAAAATATGGCCACCTCGAATTTAAATTCATTTGTTATCCTACGCGACATCATTCACTTGGGCCCCACACATGCAATGAAGAAAATTTTTATACCAAGACCCTTGAAATGTTCAAGTGCAGGATGCACGCATTTGTGACGTTTACATCAGTACTCTTCTTTAATTCGCTTATCATCATTCATATACCAGAAAAATCGATGCAACTTTGCCCCGTAGCGTGGTAGTGCCTTCAGTGCACCTCATGTGGTGCAAGATAGGCATTAATTAAAGTTCTTTGCAGCATCCCTTTGGCCCCTAGCTGCAGCCCCCTTTTTTTCCATTTACTATAACTCCTTTAATATTCTCTTTCTTCCATCTTACTCTCCACCCTCTCGTAACAATTGATTCATGCTGTAACTGCGAAGTGTTCCTCCCGTTATACTTTTCAAACCTTTTCACTGCCAATGTCCGTTTCAGCTCTGAATGGACTTAGTTGCCACATTTCTTGGCATGTATGCCAAAAGTCTGTAAATCAATACAGTTTATTTGATACTGCATCTACTTGCTTTTCCTCGAATCACTTATTATTATTATTATTATTATTATTATTATTATTATTATTATTATTATTATTATTATTATTATACCTGTCATACTTCTGTTACCAAGGGCACAGGTGGTTCCTTTATCTGTCTGAAAGTATTGATTTATGTGTTTATTGCCTTTATGTCAAAAAGGAAGCGTGTGAAGAAACAGGATGATGTATTGTCCTGACGAAGCCTTCCCTGACTCTCAAGGAAAGGCGTATTTTGAGTAGGAGACCCATCTGTTTTGTTTTTGAGTTGGAGACCCATCTGTCTTGCCTGTGCCTCATTCATCCATTCATGATACCAGACCATCAAATGAAGTCTGTTATTATGAATGTCAGTGTTGTTGTGGTTAAAAGAAAAATTTTAAATGATATTCTATTCTAATTTCAACAATTTTAATGGCAAACGCAAGTAATAGGGGATGAAACGCGATGAGGATAACTTTTGAGGTTGGACTTATTTCTCATGGTTTGTTACGTAGACAGTGGTAATCATTTCATTAAGTATTTAATTTGGTAAAGAGCTTTCAGGACCATTACCGAATTAAATAAAATGGAAATTCCATATTTACCCGAGTTGTATTCATTCCACTGTTGAAGGTTTCACGCGCTGTTTGTGTGGAGATGCTGTCACTCTGCGTGTCTTAGGGAGATCTAATGGAGATCCTGGGGCCTTTCGGAAAGGTTCCTCCATCATTATACGTTAAGAGTTTCATATTTCAGACAGGTCTTCTCAGAGGATCCAAAAATAACTTGTGAAATGGAATCCCTTCCATATTCTTTCTTGTTTTCCTCCTGTGAAATTACTTGGGTGACGGACGTCGAGAGCTTGCGTCCTTTTGTTAAGGTGACAGGAGAATGGAAAGTACATGTTTGTATTTGTGCACAGGAATTTGTATATTTCTTGTAGACATAATATGGTTACTGCTTTCGCCATCAAGGAACATGATCAAGTTATGTTCCATTCGTTGGAACGCGTGGTTTACCCGCTCGCCCACTGATTCAGTAGTCGCAAGTTCGACTCCCCTCTCTGCCAACATGGAATCAGAGGAATTTATTTCTGGTGATTAGAAATTCATTTCTCGATATAATGTGGTTCGGATCCTACAGTAAGTTGTAGGTCCCGTTCCTAGGTAACCATTTGGTTCCTAGCCACGTAAAAATATCCAATCCTTCGGGCCAGCCCTAGGAGAGCTGTTAATCAGCTCAGTGGGCTGGCTAAACTAAGATGTGCTTAACATTCGCCCCACGTGAACAAACCTCCGCAAACTCTCCGATCCACATTCATGCAAACCTTCTACCACCTCTTCCTGTTTGCACATTTCCTATCCTTAAAATCCCTCTGACTCGACTCATACCGTAATCACATTCATGACAACAACCTTCCCATCTGTTCTTTTACATTCAACACCCGCTCGTCGTTTCATAAGGGGAGTTGATTCATGCGTAAGAGTCCCTTTGTGCATAACAGTTGTAACCCCACAGATCCCTATTGTCTCTCAACCCCCTCCCTCTTCCATTCATCTTTTCCTCGACTGGTCTCTTCTCTCACGCGACCGTCATCCTTTGCATTTTCCTTCCGATACCTGCGCGAATCAAATCAGCTCTTTTCCTCCATCGTTTGCTGACATTCATTTCCTCAACTTTGCTTCTGCTTACCATCATTAATGGATTCAAATCCTCACAGAGTCGTACTTTTTTGCTTGCTATACATCGTAAAAATTGGTTGACGTGAGGACAACACGAAAAAACGGTGTTCAACTTTCAAGATAGCTAATGAAATATCTGCAGCTCTTGAGAGTGATGTCAGGACCTATATATTTGATGAGGTGATTCAAAATATGACCTACAGCATCATAGAATGCCGGGCATATGTATACAAAAAAGAAATAAACAAAGAGCTTTGTGGTCAGTTTCTGACAAGAAAATATTGTAGATATATTTTCTTATGGTGGTAAATATGTATATATACAGAGACCGTCTTGCCACTTATGCCTGTCACCCATCCAATGTTTTAACTGACCTAACCTTCCTTGACTTCACCTGACAAACCAGTGGTTAAGTAGTGGCACGGAATGATCTTGCAAAGGTTGTTTGCAGCAGCTCGTTTATAATTCCAAAGAATCTGGGAAAAGCGGGGAGAGGTGAAGAGGTTGAATTCCTTATTCATGAATAGAGGCTAATGACGTTTACCATCAAAGCCATTGAGGCAAAGCTGCATAACGAGCTATGTGTTCGGAATTGCTAACGGAGTTGTTTATGACCATTGCGGGATTGGTTCGAATTATACCCTGAAGATATCGATTGACTGGAGCGTTGGTTGTCGCTATTATGCGAGTAATGGAGTTGAAATTTCGAAAGCGGATGAAGAGTTCAGTGTTAGGGATTTGCCAGTCAAATTTAATGGTAATATACCTTGCATATACATGGGTAAGCATTATCCCTCATATGCTTTGGAGGTAATGGTCTGGGTGGTTAAGTATCGTGTCTAAAAACTTCACGGCTTTTGGTTGAATGGGGCTTCATGGAAGCACGAATCGAGTTTGTGGATTTCATGATGATTATTAATATATGTGACTTATTGCTTTTATTTTTTCTTATATATATATTTATATATTTTATTTTCCTTATTATCTGTAATTGTAAATTCAATCCAAGTCAAATTCCTTTATTCATTCAAGTAACCACAGATGCATGTTCATGGGGAAATGAATTTATTTGATTCTCCTTATACATTTTCCAATACTACATCTTACCAAATTAAGTCGCTACGGTCACCATAAAAGTAAGTTGAGATTAAAGTCGAAAAAAGAGCATTTGAAAACCGAATGGTTAAAGTAATCGATTTTAATTGTCGAAGACTGGAGATCATTTCATTTGCCAAACATTTGAGGAAACTCTCGAGTGTCATTCAAGAGTTGATGATAAGGGCTGTTGAAGCTCAGACGTGTGGCAACATTTTCGATAGCCAAGAAGACTTCCTTTACTGAAGGACTTGTCCTCATAACGACGAGCGCGCTTCTGTGAACCTTTTTGATTCAGTGGATGACTTCCTTTAAAGAATGATTTTCTTAATAACAGCGAACAAATGTGGGTACATTTACGATACTAAGTATGAAATTCTTTACAGGAGTTTCCCCACACTGAAGAATTGTACGAACATCACCGATCCTAAGAATAACATCATTTTAGAAGCACTTCACTCTGTTCAGGAAACGGGCTGCTTCCGAGTGTATAATGAAAGCAAGACAATTATTTTATGGGAATACCGTAAAATTATGAAAATTTTTAAAATGAATATTATAAATAGTTGTCTTTGGTCATGATAATCGATTTTAAAAAATTTCTTAGGTTCATTTCATGTTGTACATTTTACTGTGGAAAGCAACGTGAAGATCGTTCAATATCTGCTTGTGGATACAGTATTAGAGTTGTAAACTTTCAGTTAGGATTTTGAAACCATTTCCAACGAAGATTATTTAACCGTTTGTGCCAATGGTTATGTGAAAGTTGCAGAGCATGAATTAGTAAATACTTGATCATCATGTGGGCCTTTCGCAGTATTATTAACTTTCTCGAAAAGATGATGAAGGATCATCATCATCATCATCATTATCATCGATGATTCTGCTGGAGGAGCATTGAAGGGTTTTGCTCCAGTAATCGTTTGGTCTTGATATTCAGGCGAGCTATATCCTCTGAGTTATGGGTTCATAATATAGGAAAACGTTTATTCCTCCCATAAACCATCGGAAGCTGTATATGCCTAGACTCAACGCCGCCTCTATTGCTCGTTAGGCTATTCAGAAGAACCACTGAAGATGAAACGATCGCAGAAAGTGGAAACTATTTAGTTTTACTTCTTGCTCAGGAGGCCAATTTTTCGAAAGAGCAAAGATGCGCTCATCGTTTGGAAGTGATTCATGGTGCTTGTGAAGTTTGTCTGTTTCATTTATATTTATTTTATACTTTACATTAATAACTATAATTTTGCCCCATCAGATGACTCCGGAGTCTTATATTAAGAATGATATACATCACTAAGACGCCGCCCGAGAATGGCATTAAAGTGGCAGGATACCTGCCTTCCTTCGAGGAAGCAGCCTCTGGGTCGGACCCTTCCCTTCAGGGCTGCCCTCAAGAGACTAGCGAGCCTTGGGGGCTTTTGGGCCTCATCCTGGAAGTTCTTGTACCCTCTCCAGGACCGCTTCCCCAGCCTGGCAGGATACCTGCCTCCCCCCGAGGAAACAGCCTCCGGGTTGAACCCTTCCCTTCAGGGCTGTCCTCAGGAGCCTGGTGAGCCTTGGGGCCTTTTTGGTCTCATCATTGAAGTTCTTGGGCCTTCTCCAGGCCCACTTCCTCAGCATGGCAGGATACCTGACTTCCTCCGAGGAAGCAGCCTCTGGATTGGACCCTTCTCTTCAAGGCTGCCTACATGAGACTGATAAGCCATGGGGGCTTTGGGCCTCACTTCTGTCGTTAGAGGAGGACTTGCTTGGGCAGCTTGATTTGTTATGTTTATCAATTTGTAAAGTATGATGATACTGATAAATAAAGGAAAATACCAAGTAGAGTATACCTCTGTTAAGTCACGAGGAGTAAAGGTCATATACAGTATCGCCGAAAAAGGGATCAACCGGGAATAAAAAAAAGTAATAGAAACGAAACTTTTTTTTGGCAAATTCATGTTGTTTTAGGGGAAAGGGAGTGAAGAATGCATTCAGAGAAGAACACGATGTAAGCAAACAGGTTTTTAAACAATGAAAAGCTGAGAAGAGGCTGTCCGGATATTCACCCAGGCTGCTTTTATGCAGCATTCATTGCTACACTACCTGTTTATTTGTGTTCTGCTCTTTTACGGTCGCATCTCTCATTTTCCTGATTTAATCGATTGGGGTAAATCTTATAAGCATTTGTTACTGGATTTTATTGTTTTATACTATTTCCTTGACGTTCCTTTTGTATTATTCTTACGGATGTAATTTCCGTGCTTGAAAATGCAATCTGGCTTTATTAAATGCCACGGGCCTTAATAAAGCTGTCAAAATCATATCGGTGCCTTTTTCTTCGATATATATATATATATATATATATATATATATATATATATATATATATATATATTATATATATATATATAATGTGTGTTTATGTGACTTACAGTATTTCGCTTTTGCACTTATGTTGAGGTCATCCATTACGGAAGTGCGAAATAACTTTTCAGGAGGCTGTCTTATCCATCCTCCTCTAAGGTCTCTAAGGTCCGTATAACTTAGTTCTGCCGACAGAAATAACTGATAATGCAGTTCTTCCCAGTGGTTCCCATTTCCTGCTGCAAGAATATCACGGTCATTTTTTTCCCAGAAGGTTCATGCCACCTGTCACCAGGCATACATAAATGATGATGTACACGTTTAAACTATATACTGGAGTCCGTGTGTAATGGTATGGTGATTAGACTAGTGGGTTCTATTGTAGTGCTAATGAAGTTGCATTTATTTCTAAACAAAAAAGAAATCTTATCACAACACTTTTATAGATGATTAGTAGTGTATAATTTTGAAATATTAACAGTCGCATTTCCGGAAATTGGAGTATATACTTTCTGCTTTATTTCACGTATATAGAAATTCATCTCACATATTTGATATGGTTTAAATCAATATTTCTTTCTTCATAGACAGTAGTTTTGTCTCTAGTTTTGTCTATCTTTTATTTTAGTAATGAATAATAAAACACTGCTATAGTTACTATGACTAATTCTGACTCAGTGTTATATCCCGATAATCAATTTCATAGATTCTTAGGCAGACGGGATTAGATGATTTCTTTTTTTTTTGTCTATCCAGCCCCTATGTGAACTTTGCTAAGATATACATCTTGTAGTGGAATCACTTTAGTTTTTAATTATTTAGCTTCGTTGTGCCGGGATTGTCTGTTCGCCCTCATACCTAAAAAAAAAATTAATGAGGCTAGAGGGCTGCAATCATCTAACATACCAAACTGCAACCCTCTAGTCTCAGTAGTGTATATTTTATATAAGATTAAAGTTAGCCGTGGATCGTGCATATGGCAGCGCTTTCCGAAGGCATGGGACGCACCCTTACTCTAGTGAGCAACTGAATTCTGAAGATTGTGCCGAAGAAACATCAGCGCATTTTTTACTTGTTTTATTATTTTTTAGAATTTATTTAATTTTCCTGTTAGGGAATCAGTTTTATTTCATTTTTATTCGAATTTTTCTTTTCCATTTGCGTTTTGTCCTATTCTATTGTCCATCACGTTTCAGTTGATCTTACGTCACCGAAATATGGACTATTATGTCTGTCTAAATCTCGCTCTCTAGCAGTGATGCCCTTCAGTGTGCATTGTTTCACATCACATCATTAGGAACCTTCCAGCTTCTTTGTCCTAAGGCTAGTCGGTTACCGGGAGCTTCGATATCTTTAAAAGAAGATACTGAATAAAAGTTTTTCTACAGATATATATCATGATATTGTTTGTTTGATTGTATTTCTTCACTTAAGTGTCCCTTCTTTCCTATTTTCTTTCTGCCTGAGATTCTTTCACCATGAAGTTTTAGAAGGATTTGTCTAGCTGAGTTTGGAGAACATGAAAGGGTGGTCTTGCTTGGTGATATGAATGCAAAGGCGGCTGGCAAAGAGATGACGTTGTTGGTTGGTATGGAGGTCGGGAGTAAATGGGAATGTATAGTCAAATGGAAATAAGTTTGAAAAGAGGGATTTTAGTCAAATGTCACTAAAGAAATAAAATATTAAATCCCAGAAATTCTACCTTCAGACAAGGGTATGGGTACTGTACTGTCTTTTCCTTAAAAAGAAAGAAAAAACCTTGGTTGTGTATCCATCAACAAAATAATTATTTCAGAGCTTTAAAAGAACAAACACTCTTACCTGTAAAGATGTGTCATCCTTACTGGAGTTATCCTTAGTGTAGATTATGGAAGATTTTATTCAAACACTTGTTTTCTCTTTCATAAGATAAGTTGGTATTAATTTCAAGTTTTATCATTGACAAGACAACATGTATTACATAAGAATTATCTTTGAACACGAAATGAGAATTGGTTGTATTTATAAACAAGGCAAGAACATTACATTTTCACTTATCAAAATTAACTATTTTTACGTGTATATGCAGAAAAAAACAGAAGGGGAATATTTTAAGAGACAGACACTGGTTATTCATTTTTCAATGGGTATTTAAACTATGGGATTGGAGAGTGCATGGGCCATAATTTCTTATAACAGTAGTAGCATTTATTATGAGTCACCTCCAAAAGACTAGTGGGGAGTCAATGCTGATGCTTCATTAATTATTATCTTTCTGAATTTTGATGCAACTTGGCAGTGGGCAAAAAAAATCTTACTATTTTTCTTATAATCATATCTTTTCGGGTCCTCCACCCATGTATTTAACTGCAGCCTGCAAGGAGGACATTTGTCTTAGGCCTTACTAAACTGGACAGTCCTTGATCCCCATTTTCACACCTTTTGCCCTGCATTCTCTATTTGTCAAACATAACAAGAATGGAAATCTTCCTTAGGAAAGTGGAAGAGTAAGGAGTTTATGACGTTTCTGTAGACCAATTTGCATCCCACAGACAAATGGCTAAGAAGTTACAAGTGAAGAAGCTTACTTAAGAAATCAACTCTTAACAAAGGTGGCCCAGTTAAAGACCTCCCTGAGAGTGTATGGCAACATGCAAATAGGGAATAAACGTACTTTGAATAAAAAAAAAAAAAAAAAAGAGGCAAAAAGAGAGGTGGAAGTAAGATGGACAAAATGGATATTTTGCTAGATGGACGTGAATTAGACAGGAAAATGTTTATAAGTCTACTTTGGATAGAGGAAATTGTGAAGGAAAGTGTTAATTAGATTGCTTGTTAGTATATAGTAGGTGGAAGATGGATGTGTTGGTGAGAAGAGGTATGAGTAGAGTTCCATCTCGGATCAAAAAACATGTTTTTTCCCATAAATCATCGTCTATCTCGAATCTGGGTGTGATCGATCTGCAAGAGGGTAGCAGAACACACTACAATCATGTCAAAACTTGTATTTGCCTTGCCTTTGTCCTTTCCCCTTTTCTGAGTAATAGTTTGTTTTGAACATGTGTGGGATACAAAGGCAAAGTTATCAAGTAGTGATTTCCTGTCTAACACTGTTGACTCTGGGATTGTTTTATATTGTAGGAAACTGTAGGTACGTGGTGTGTGTGCTGAGATGACTTATATTGTCATTTATTCCAATTTCTTTCGAATGCCAATTTCTCAGTTTTTGCTTTTTTTTTCATCAACAATGGCCAGCAGGTAGTATTCTCTGGGAATGGATGTCATCAACCTACTTCTAATGGAATTATAAAGTTATTTTGATGATAATTTAGAGGTTGCTGACAACTCTATATGGCAAGAAGCCAAGTTTGTGTAACAAAGAGTTGAACGCAAGGGTGATGACCTTGAAATGATTACGGCACAAGAGAGGGAGAGGGGGGGGTTGGACGTCGTGGGGGTCTGCCTTTTCTGGTGACAGATTACATGAGCTTATGTCAATAAATCATGACACACTGTAGAGAAAGAGAAAGAGAGAGAGAGAGAATAACATTTCTGATTTGAGAGTAAATCACATCTTAGTGCAGATATTTTTACATAATTCCATTCTAGGATAATATGAGTTTATTCTACAAAACAATTAGCCTTTTCCTATTTCATTTAGGTACCAAAATAATTTGTGAAATTTTGACAATTTTTTTGGCCAAAAAAACATACCCTTTTTTTCTCTTTTTATTTTGACCTCTATGGGTCCGACACCTTTTCAGGCAGTCACGTATTATTAATATTAGTTTTAGGAAGGATTCTCTCAATTTTTGTGTGTATATAGCGTATTTTGTATTTTTTTTAAATATTTTCGTAAATTATTGTTTGAGAGAGAGAGAGAGAGAGAGAGAGAATAACATTTCTGATATATCAGTAAATTACATCTTAGTGCAGATCTTTTTACATAATTCTGTTCTAGGATAATATGAGTTTATTCTATAAAAAAAAAGTAGCCACTTCCTATTTCATTTAGGTACCAAAAAAAATTTGTGAAACTTTGACTTTTTTTTTTTTTTTTTTTTTTTTTTTTTTTTTTTGGCCAAAAAAAAACTTTTTTTTCTCGTTTCAGATTTTGACCTCTGTGGGTCCGACACCTTTTCTGGCAATCACATATTGTAAATAATAGTTTTAGGAAGGATTCCCTCAATTTTTGTGTGTATATAGCGTGTTTTGTATTTTTTGTAACTTATTTTTGTAAATTATTTTTTTAAATACATATTTTTTAAATTGTATTTTTGTAATAAATATTTAATTTGTAGATGGGTATGATTTATCTTCTCAGTAGTGTTCGGCAATGGTGAAATTGATTTTAGAAATTAAAATGTACAGCATAGCTACAGATTTTGAATTTTCACAAATTTTTCTAGGCGCTTGCGTCCAGCTCGACCCCACAAATTTTTAAAGGGGCACCAAAATAGCGATACTTGTCCAAGTTAAGTAAGACTGACGAAACAACTGTAAAAGACCCCGAATAAGGATTAAACTATTGGTTCCCTACCTTTTTTGGCTCGGGTCCTTTCAGAAGTCCCCGGCTCCCATTGTAGAAAATGCTTGTCAGTATTCCGTATGAAATTTACTGTCAGTATAGCAAAACTTTGCTCCTGGATGAATTGAAAATGAAAAATACTCGTCTTTACTTTGATGTAGATTTATTCAACGTAAATTGAATGATAACAATGTCCTTTTAACAGTGGTTATAGCAGTTGCGTACTAGGTATATGAGTAACGAGCACACTGATACAACTAAAACAAGCTGACAAGGTACTATTGGCTACACAGGAAATAAAAAAAGGGGTCTTTAAAGAAATGTAAAAAGACACTTAAAATGTTCAGGTAAAAGCATAAATATGTTTTTATTGGTTCGCTGCCTAAAATTACAGTAAAACGGATTTAGAAGTTTTAAATGAAATACGTTTCTTTTCATAAAAACTTTCTTATGAATACTTTGTTTTTCAAAGAGCAAATACTGGCGCATCTATAATTCGTTGTATTGTAATGGAGATTAAGATCAAAATAAAGTCAGTCTTCATGTATATACGAATTTTGAACTAAATAGCATTATCTCACCCCTTCTATGAGAGAAAACATGTGCTTGGAACCAAAGCTGAGATGATTTAAGGGTAAATGTGTAGTTATGGGCGCAGTGATGCCCGAGTATCGATACCGCTGATACCAGGAGAGAGGAACGTGGAGCATGGAATAGTATATTTATGTAGATGGTACAGTGATTGAGGTACTGAAAAGAAGTTAGAAACACTAATAAAAGTGTGTATTGTTTTTGTAAGAGAATTCTCAGAAATATACTTAACTTTGATAGTATTCAGTGTATTATTATTATATTATATTATTAGGTAGTTCAGCCAGACCATTGAGCTGCTTAGTTCCCACAACATGGGCCTGAAGGATTTGTCTTTGTTAATGTTGATGTTTACTTAGGTAGCGGACATATTCAATTAATTCGTCAACATTAACTCTGTTGCACATTGTCTGCTTCTTGGACTTAGTCCAATTAAAAATTTGTGAAAGATGTTCGAGTTGTTTCAAGATGTTCGATCTCGTAATTTTCTGTTTTTGATATTATTTGCTAGCTTTATATTGTTTTTTCTCCCTTATTTTGTCATTTGTTCTTCTCATTGGGATTTTTGAACGAGTAAAGCAGATGGAAAGTGACTCTCTCTCTCTCTCTCTCTCTCTCTCTGTGAGACGTCGCAACAGTGAATGTCATGGTTTATGTTGAGAACGCGTGATTACACGCCGAAGGAGAAGGCGGAAGGACTTGTGACGATAGGAGTGGTAAAAATTGATCTTCAAGTATCCGCCCTGGTGGAACCTGTATGGTCAAGCCAAATACCAAGTGCCACCCGCAGGGCTTCATGGGGATATGGGTTGAGGAAGAGGAGTTATTGAAAGAAATGAGAGTTACCTCCCTGAAAGAGAAGTGAATGGTCGGAGGAAGAGGGTGAAAATTTCTCAAAGCGAAAGGAGACAGCTTGTTATGTCACCAAGATTTTTTTATCTTTACTTGAGTATCCTTTACAATGGGTCTGTCCTCAATGTTGGTATGGACTGGAAAATGGAAATGGTTTGGGTTTGGGCACTAATTATTTTTCACGGATACTTTCATGATTTTTTTCCACGGAAAAATATTTGGGAAAAAGGTTATTTGGTATTTTGACTGTTTAGACACATGGAACTACGCACACGTGTGTATGTGTGTACGTACATACACACACACACATATATATTAATAATATATATATATATATATATAATATATATATATATATATATATATATATATGTGTGTGTATATATACACATATACGGGTGTGTGTATACATATATATTTACGAAAATATATATATATATATACATATATATATATATATATATATATATATATATATATCGTTAAAAGTCATTGCTTTAGTGGCATTTCTTGTGAAAAATACGCCGACTTCCTTCTTCCATCTCTTGATAACTGTCGCGACAGCTGTTTCGCCTTAGTGCATTATCAAACGACTACTGATTTACAGCATGGTCCTTCGACATATTTATATATAATTATTATCATCGTGTGGGGAGAATAACCTGGAGGTCTGGGTATAATGGTTGGTCAAGGGATTAACCCTTAAACGCCGACTGGACGTATTTTACGTCGAGATAAATTGTCTGTCGGGTGCCGACTGACGTATTTTACGTCGACATACAAAAGTTCTTTTAAAATTCGCGGAAAAATACTTATAGGCCTACCAGCCTAAAACTTTTGAATCACGCGCTTGGGGAATGCTGGGAGTCCACGGATCAAGGCCTTGTTTTGTTTAGAAGCGTGACCCAGGTGCGCATGCGCGATATCCCTTCTTCTCGCTCCAGCCAGCATCAGTAGCGCACCATCGAGAGCGATCTTTCGTGAAATGCGGTTTTTCTGGACTTGTGCGAGACTTTGAGCATTTGTATTGCTACAAGACATTCCTAGATATGTCTCAACGACGTGTGAACCGTGAAAGGCGCGTTTTACCCATCGGAAGGGATCGTGTAAGGCGAGTTTTGGACATGGATGCTGGCGAGGGGCCAAGCACCCAGCATGACCCCGCGCCTCAAGGCCGTTCTGTGCGGCCACGTGTGTCTGAAAGTGTTTCGGGAAAACATCGTATGCCTTTGGTTACCCCTAGGAAGCATGTGGGCGTCCTTAGGGGCATTCGTAGGCATTTGGGAGGCCTCCAACCAAGGGACATAGACGAATATCTTTCGGAGCTTGATTGGGAACATGTCGCAAGTCCTCATTTTGATGGCGGATGGTCATCGAGTGATGAGGACATCAGTCCCGATGAAAGTGAGGATGAAGATATTTGCCCCCAATGTCCGTAATCGAGGCTCACATCCCGAAAGTGAGCTCGAATTCAGTGCATACGAGGGGGAATCTGAGGGGGAGGGGGAGGGGGAGGGTGGGGATACGGGCTCAAGTTTTATCGCAGAGGACGATACAGAAAGTGAGGGCCTAAGTGAGGGTGATGGGCCAACGGGGGGGGGTAGTGTGCATCGTGCCCGCACCCGTGCGCGTGCGCGCGCACGGGCACGGGCACGTAGAAGGTCGGCTCGTCGCGCCAGCCAAGGTGAAGGTCGGTCGTCGGAGAGTGACAAGAGGGGTGGACGGAGGACCCCCACCCCTCCTAACATCCACCCCTTCACGGCAACCCCTGGGATGACCGTACCAATACCCCTGACTGTTTTGGGATTCATCCAGCTTTTCCTGACGCGGGAATTGCTGGAATACCTGGTACACGAGACGGTGGACTACGCTCGGTACTGCCGGTATGAGCTGAAGACGACCTTGTCGTATTACTGGCGGGGTTGCAACCTCATTGACATGGCACATTTTTTGGGGCTCCACATTTATTTTGGTTTGACACCTGCTATCGACGTCAGGCAATATTGGAAGAGAAGTTATTTTTTATGTATGCCGAATGTGCCTGGCGTTATGTCCCGTGATAATTTCCTGGCGATGGACAGTACTTCAACGCCTTCAACCGAAGGGCCATACCACCCCGGAATAACAGTGATCGGCTCATTTTAGTGCGTACAGTGTTGGATTATATCCGTGAGCGGTGTAGTAATCTCGTGATTCCTGGAAAGAACCTGTCTTTGGATGAGGGGATGATGCCTTACAAAGGACGTCTTAGTATAAAAAGTGTATAACCCCAAGAAGCCAAAGAAATATGGTGTGAAATTCTTTCTCATTACCGAGGCCAACACTGGATACGTTCGTGGACTTTTCAGTGTATACGGGGTATTCTCCACGCTGCGTGACACTGTATTCAACCTTGTGGGACGTTTCCGTAACCAGGGATATCACCTGTTTATGGATAATTATTATAACTCGGTATCCCTGGCCCAGGAACTGTATGAAGCAGGTGTTCACGTCAGTGGTACCCTTCGGTTGGTGCGTGGGGCCCCGAATGTCCTCAAGAGGTTCGCTAGTCATCCGCAACACCTGCAAGAGGAGAGACAGAGTGGCGGCGGAAGGGCGCTGTCTTCGTCATCTGTTGGAAGGGTGTCCGACTCGTCCCCATGATTACGACGAGTCATGAACCCATCCAAGAAGAGATCGTACAGGCGGAAGAAGACACGTCGACAGGGCCGAGTTGTGTTTGAGGAGTTTCGTACCGAGCGGCCTACTGTCATTGGGCACTACAACAGGCACATGGGAGGAGTTGATCTCTTTGATCAGCTCATCCAGTACTATCCCTTCGCCAGGAGAACCAGAAGGTGGACACAGAAGCTCCTCAAATACATCCTTCAGTTGGCCCTCCAAAATGCCTACATACTGTACTGTGGGTACCGCGGTGACAATCTTCCGAGGTTGACCCACGTACAGTTCCTAGAGGTAGCCGGGAATGCCCTCATCAACTTCGATCCCGATGAGTGGCCTTCCATAACTGACCCCCTGCCCCGAGCTGCAGATCTGCCCCTAGAGGAAAGGGCAGATAGGAGGGCCAACTTCGCTCGACCTGCCGCCGCCCCTGCTGCCGCCGTCCCTGCTGACGACGCCCCTGCTGACGACGCCCCTGCTGACGTCGCCCCTGCTGCCGCCGCCCCTGCTGACGACGCCCCTGCTGCCGCCGCCCCTGCTGCCGCCGCCCCTGCTGACGACGCCCCTCTTGCTGCCGGCCCCGCCATCACCGCTTCTCGTCGGGTAGTGGACCCTGCGTGTCGGCTGCAGCCAGGGGAACACATACTGGAGGCCTTAGAAGGGCGAAGGCAGAAACGGTGCCGGGTGTGCCATATGAATGGCAGAAGGAGAGACACCCGGTTCTTCTGTCGTCTCTGCAAAGTTGCTCTTTGCAGGATAGGGGAGTGTGACCGAGAGTATCACACTAAGGTCATGTATTGGAGCGCGCCCCCTAAACCGACAGCGGAGGGCGCACGGGGCCGCCGGGTCCATCAGCAGTAAGGGCACGCGTCTCCCTCCTCCACCTGTACCTCGTCATGTCGAGTGGAAAAAAATGCAAGACTCTTCAATGGAGGAGGGAGAAAACAAGAATAGAACGAAGAGTCAGGATTACGAGTGAGTATTCTGCATTTATTTTATATTTAGTTTTATATTTATTACAATTTTTTATATTTTTTATATCTGAATGTGTGCATGATAAAATAATAATAAGACATTTCATTGTATGCGAAAAGAGAAGTGTCACCTGCATTCCTTTTATTTATGTATTGGTACCAGAATCGAAGAATGTAATATATATATATTTTACGATATATTATATAGATATATATATATATATATATATATATATATATATATATATATATTATAAATATCTGGGGGGGGGGTAAGCAAATTACGGGGGGGTTAACAGTCTAGTAATATTCAATCATTTACCTTCACTTTAAAACAAATTGCAAGTCTCTAGAACAATATCTCGATTTATGGTGAATATTTGAAAAATATTTTTATTCCGTCCGCGCGCCGATTCTCGGCCGAAAACTCTCGGAAACGCGTAGGTCACATTCTCCTAATATTTGTGCCTTTTCATATTACGCTTATTTTATAGTTTTATATATGGAAATGTGCGCAAAAACATGCACAATATAACAAAAAATATTGGAAGGTGTAGCATTTATCATTTTTGAAATATTTGCATATAAAGTACGATAAGTACGAAAAAAACTACGATCGGTCAACTTTGACTCAACCGAAAAAGGTCAAAAAACGCATTTATAACATAATAATCTTACAGTCTAGTAATATTCAATCGTTTATCTTCATTTTAAAACATATTGCAAGTCTCTACGAACAATAATACTCCGATTTATGGTGAATTTTTGAAAAAAATATTTTTTTCCCCTCCGCGCGACGATTTTCGGCCGAAAATCTCGGAAACGCGTAGGTCACATTCTCCTAATATTTGAGCCTTTTATTATTTTTTGGTTTTATATACTAAAAGGTTTATATGGAAAATGTGCGCAAAAACATGCACAATATAACAAAAAATATTGGAAGGTTGTAGCATTTATCATTTTTGAAATATTTGCATATAAAGTACGATAAGTTTCGTAAAAAAAACACACAAAAAAAACTACGATCGGTCAACTTTGACTCAACCGAAAAGGTCAAAAAACGCATATATAACATAAAAACTCTTACAGTCTCGTAATATTCAATCATTTATCTTCAATTTAAAACATATTGCAAGTCTCTAGAGCAATATCTCGATTTATGGTGAATATTTGAAAAAGATATTTTATTCCGTCCGCGCGCTGATTCTCGGCCGAAAATCTCGGAAACGCGTAGGTCACATCTAATATTTGTGCCTTTTTCATATTACGCTTTTTTTAAAGTTTTATATAGAAAATGTGCGCAAAAACATGCACAATTACAAACAAAAATTATTGGAAAGGTTGTAGCATTTATCATTTTTGAAATATTTGCATATAAAGTACGATAAGTACGAAAAAAAACTACGATCGGTCAACTTGACTCAACCGAAAAAGGTCAAAGAAAAACGCATTTATAACATACAAATCTTACAGTCTAGTAAATATTCAATCATTTATCTTCATTTTAAAACATATTTGCAAGTCTCTAGAACAATATCTCGATTTATGGTGAATATTTGAAAAAAATATTTTTATTCCCTCCGCGCGCGATTCTCGGCCGAAAATATCTGGAAACGCGTAGGTCACATTCTCCTAATATTTGTGCCTTTTCATATTACGCTTTTTTAAAGTGTTTATATATGAAAATGTGCGCCAAAAAACATGCACAATATAACAAAAAATTATTGGAAGGTTAAGGTTTGTAGCATTTATCATTTTTGAAATATTTTGCATATAAAGTACGATAAGTACGAAAAAAACTACGATCGGTCAACTTTGACTCAACCGAAAAGGTCAAAAAACGCAGTTATAACATAAAAATCTTACAGTCTAGTAATATTCAATCATTTACCTTCATTTTAAAACATATTGCAAGTCTCTAGAAACAATATCTCGATTTATGGTAAATTTTTGAAAAAAAATATTTTTATTCCGTCCGCGCGCCGATTCTCGGCCGAAAATCTCGGAAACGCGTAGGTCACATTCTCCTAATATTTGAGCCTTTTCATATTACGCTTTTTTAAAGTTTTAAAGTATATGAAAATGTGTGCAAAAACATGCACAATATAACAAAAAATTATTGGAAGGTTGTAGCATTTCTCATTTTTTTTTATATTTGCATATCAAAAAATTTTGTTTTTTTAACAAAAATTGCGACATTCGGTCAACTGGTTTAACTCGTTCGAAATGGTAAAAAACTGCGTTTGTAAGCTAAAACTCTTACAGTATCGTAATATTCAATCATTTTCCTTCATTTTGAAACAAATTGCAAGTCTCTATAACAATTATTTCGATTTATGGGGAATTTTTAAAAATTATTTTTTACATCCGCGCGCTACGAATTCATGCATCATTTTGTGATAATATCTCTGTGTTGCTTTTATCGTTTTACAATGTGTTATATATCAAAATGATCGCAATTTAGTTGCACATTAACAACGGACAAAAAAAAAGTAACTTGTTACCTCTAACCGTTTGGCGCACAGCGTGATTTGAATACAATTATATATGAAATTTCGTTTTTGCGCTATCATATATCGCATTATTTATATATGATAATGATTAATTTTTTTTCATTTCTTTTGATGGTTGCATACTAAACTTCAAGCAATGAGAAAAAAAGGAGCCAAAAATGAACTCTTAATCTTGAAAACTAAGCGCGCTGTGATTTTTTGAAAAAAATATTTTTTCCGCTTACGCGCTCACTCTCAAACCCCTCCGGCATACGGGAGTCATTTTTTTATTTACCGCTCCGGCGTTTAAGGGTTAACAGCTTAACCATTGCAGGACGTTGTTATGGGTACAAAGAACATTTTATGACAGCAGAAGTGAAAGTTTAAACATGTGTTTAAATAAATTTTCAAAATATAATACCATGTACTATTGTTTCCTTAAATTTGTGTTTAAAATTTAGTAAAATCTTTACTGTTTATTTGTAACTACAGAAAATAAGGTACATATATAAATAACATGTAAACAAAACAAATAATCAAATGTCTGTATGGACATTAGTTTGTATAATATTAAATTTGAGTGTATGTGTGCGTCTGTTACTTGGCCTTCGCGGGGCGCTCTCTTGTCCCGTAAGGGGCGTGATGTCCGGTCCCTGTTGGCTCGAGCATTCCTTCTCCTGCTGGAGGTGAGTATATGATCCGACTCTTGTTGAATATTCAGGGTCGGGTTCTGGATAAAGATGCTTACTGCTTCGGCTATTAAGAGGCGACCATAATATTATCTTCTCTGTGTACGACCTGGTTGCCTTCTATCAGTTCTCGTAGAATTGGCTTTCTGTCTTGAACGTCTACATGATGTTGATGAATGACCCCTTGATTTCTATGAGACAGCAGATGTAGTTTTGGCTGTGAGATTGACACATCTCTTCTGGACAAATGAATTTGTAAATTACGTTCGTACACATCTTCGGCCCCCAGAAGCGGTGCTGTTCTTCATTATTTGGGCTGCTACAAGGTTAAGTTTACTAAGTATTCTGAGGCTTATTTTCTGGTAAGGGGCTTTTTTGGTTACGCCTCAGTTTACTTTCCCACGTGTGCGGCAATCCTTTTTGTATGCAGACCCATAATGTATATGAAGGTAAATAATCAGCCTCTCCTTCTTTACGTATTTGTGTTGGGTTGGTGAAATTAATCCATTTTTTTTATTGCAGTTTCAATGATTTGATCTGCATGGCCGTTGTTTATCAACAATTGGCGAATTCGTTCAAGTTCGTCGTTATGTCTCTCCACGATGTGTTGTTTGTGAAGGGTCTATTGACATACGCACTCGCTACAAACTTTTTATATGCGTCCAGGCATTCTCCTGGTGCGTTCAAGCAACGGTCAGCGTTCGTTCCCTTTGTATACACGGTCGTTCTAAACTGTCCTTGCTTTACCAGGACGTCAAGAAGCGACAAAGACGTCTTCTGGCAGTGCTCTGTGGTGGAGTTGAGCATCGAGTTTCTTTTCAGAGCATCTACTAGTTTTCTGGCATCGTCGGTTTGTTTTGTTGTTATAAATATGTCGTCGATGTGCCGCCAATAAATCTTCAGTTTTTTATGTTCTCGAAAGGTCCTTTCTTCGACGGTGGCCATGTATATATTTGCAAAAAGGACCCCCAGTGGGGATCCCATGGCGACTCCGTCTACTCGCCTAAATATTTCCCCCCGATTAGAGAGTAAAGGGTCCTTGGTTATACTGGCCTTCAGCATATCTCGGCGACATCTTTGGAAATGGGCAGCGGGTGCTTGTCTGACCTGTAAACAAGATCAAGGATGATGCTGCTCGTTTCTTCGACGGGAACATTCGTAAATAGACTTTCAACGTCGAATGAGGCAATGTCATCTTCTGGTCATTTTTCATACAGGCGGTCAATGAACTCCACCGCTGAT
This sequence comes from Macrobrachium nipponense, assembly GCF_015104395.2. Lineage (NCBI taxonomy): Eukaryota > Metazoa > Arthropoda > Malacostraca > Decapoda > Palaemonidae > Macrobrachium > Macrobrachium nipponense. The sequence goes on from NC_061088.1 coordinate 62,500,650, forward strand.
TTCAGTGAATATGCGCCTGGCATGCGGTACCAGCAAATCATTCAGGACCTTCGCTCTCCTATTGGTTGGGATGTCATCTGAGAGATGATGAGCCTTGTGGATTTTCACTGTCCCGTGGCAGTAACCGGGCCCGTGGTCTCCTTTCACCTTAGGGAATTTTACGGCGTCTTGTTGATCGTTGGCCTTAGCCACAGGCATTGACATTTTCTTTCTGAGATCCTCTGTGGGGTCCTTTGCTAAATGTTGGAATTTGGAAGTGTCCAGACTTCAAGGTCATTCTCTCCACACGATGATATAAATAGGTCGAATGGCCGGACTGTAAGTCTGTAGTTCATTATCAAGTTAGTTCCCATCTTTAAATCAAGCACTGTATTTGTATTACAGTTTTTTTTCTGTCATCAGTGCTTTGTCTTTGGGTAAAACGTGTTGTTTGAATGTTTTAATAAAGAAATAAAGTTTTGTGATATGAAATCGGAAACTGCATATCGAAACTGAAACCAAAATCGGGCTTTGGAGGATTCACAAACAGCTTCAATATGTCTCATTTCCTCTTTAGTATGGGTAATACTGAAAGAGAAAGTTAGATATTTCGAAAATCTTTGTGAATCGTGCACTTTACTTCAAATTTGAGGTTTCACTGTAATACCTGCGATAACATCAGTTGTTCATTGTCCTAATTACCTGCAGAGACGATAGAAAAAGTTGGTTTACTTCGGATAGATAAGTGAGAACGAGTAAGCATTATCACCAGATAATGCAGGGTTTCGGATTCCACAGTAAATCATTACCATGCAAACTTTATTACGGTACATTCAATGATTACTTCGTTTTCCGTTGCAATCAATTCTACTTCTACCATTTTTCCATTTTCGTATGTCAAGTAGGTGAATAATTCGTCTTCTTCAAACTGAATAACATGGTATCATATGATAAGTCTCCATGACACCTTATCTCGAAATAGTGGGTCATCTAGGATAAATCTTCTCATTTTCATCCACAACAGAAGACGAGAGAGAGAGAGAGAGAGAGAGAGAGAGAGAGAGAGAGAGAGAGAGAGAGAGACTATTGTATATAGTAAGTAGGGGGAAAAGGAAATCTCCCTCGAGAGTTCGAATAAATGTTGATGTTAGAGGACCATTAGTAAGAAATCTAATTAAGACTAAAATAGGTTGACGCACATTTGAGGACTCCTTTGATGGTAAACCTTATTTGAATTCCAAGAAATAGAACTATCTTGGGGCTTTTTTTACACGCATTTTCTCTCCATTTATTACCTTTTTCATAATTATCTTGCAATTAGATTGTTTTCGTTTGCGATGGTTTTTTTTTTTTTTTTACCTTAAATGAAAGATAATAAATTGAGGCATCCAGCGCTAAACCCCCACTCACCACATTTTTAAAAATAGAGAAACAAGGCCTTTAAATTTGTAAATTTAAAAAGGCCATAACTTATTTTTCAAGATATTTTCTTCAGGTTTGAATTTTTGGAATGTTTAGGACCCCAAAAATATGATGTTATATATGAAAAAAAAATTAGACTGTGCACAATTTGATTGACTGATTGATTGTAAAATTAATGAGCAAAATTAATGCTGAAGTTTACAAAAGTACAGATTGATTATATAATGCAAAATTGAACCATATTCTCATTATCAAAATATACTGTCATTTACACCATTCGAAAGAGGAAACGAAGGGGATTCCAGATGTACGATAAAATGCATTTCTCAAATTTGTGGCGAGTGTGGGTTTTAGCACTGGACGCCTCGTATGTACTACGTACCTTGTGATATGATTTTTTTTATCTCGACTTTAATTTCATTATTGCAAGTTCCGTTTAATTTATATTTAATAAATGCAAAGCCTTTGATATCTTTTCCTTTTAATCTGCCTTTTTCTGACAGTGTGGTGTATATCCAGTGTCTTTATTGTTGGCATAATTTTTTAATAAAGGTACTGCATACTTAATGCCATTCCAGTTTTAGCAGCACTCGTAAGTTTTAATGTTGGTGTATCCTTCGAAAATCGAAAGCATCGACCTGGGTTAGGATTGTCCAAATAACGAGATGAAATTTGGCTGAACTGAAATAACTGTCCATAGAAACAGTAATTGTTGTTCAAATTTTCTCATAATATGGAGTAACAAATAACAATTACTAATTGTCTGTTAGGTGGTGCATTTCTCGTAGCAAATTGATGTACATTTTATGGTGATGTGTATTGTATATTATAAATATCAGGTAGTATTAGATACTTTAAAAGAAACCATTTTTTAAATGATGCGGAGAAGATCAACTTTAATCTGGTCACTCGCAGGGGGAGTCGGAGCACCGTCCTTCCCCCCCCCCTTCCCCCTCCTCTCTCCCTCTCTCTCTCCGTCCTCTCTCTTCTCTCTCTCATCTCCTCCTCTCTCTCTCTCTCTCTCAGATGCTCTTGTTCTAAATGGTATGCGCAAACCTTTCATATTGCAGTTATCATGGATTTTCTGTCTTTTGCATTCGATATCCACACTTCATTCGGAAAGGTTAAGTGTCTCAGCCACCATTGAAGGCAGCCCGGGTTTTGATCCCATGTGTACTCTACTTTTATCTTAGATTTTCATCATTGTCTCCTCTTTATTTTCGTAATAACGTTAAGTGTGCAGACGTTTTCAGCTGAGTGTATTTTATCTTGTACTGAGGCCTTGACTGAATATTATGTACTTCTAAAAGAAAGTTGCTAGTAATTATTTTTTGAAAACAGAAAGGAGTTTCCGAGTAGTTAATCAGTAATTCAGTGTAAAAACGTTTTTTTTATATATATATTTTAAGTATATTTAGAATTAGTACTGCACATATTATATGGTGTTATACTTTTTTGCGTGGTGTGTAAGTTGCCGAATAACGAAAATTGTAGTAAGTATTTCTTAACGAAATTTATTATTGAATACAGTTTGAAGTCTTATCATGAAAAATCGCCTATTTTATATTGCTAATTTTCCTTGGATGAAAATTGATGCCTTTTATGGATACCTTCATTCTTTTCTATAAGTTTATTAGTCTAGTTTGTCCGTTCAGTATATTGGTTTTATATTTAGGATAAGGTTATCGACATGATTTGATGAAAGGCATTTTTCCTTAGTTATTTCCTTGACCTTCTCTGCAGGTGCCTCCTCTCGCCCCAAGATGATTTTGTCGTAACCTGTGGATGCTGCTTTAACCATCTCCGTTTTAGTTTTCTGTAAAAGGAAAGTATTGAAATGGCTTTGTCTGTCCGTCCGCAGATGTTGAGGGCTGCAATTTGTTATGTTGATCATCCACCCTCAAATCATCAAACACTCCAGATTGCAACCCTCTAGCCTCAGTAGTTTTTGTTTTATTTAAAGTTAAACTTAACCCTGATCGTGCGCCTGGGACCTCCGTGTCCAATTCCGGAGGCGTCGCCGACGCACCCTCATTTCACCGCATCTGGGAAGCAAATGAGCGCTGCCCGGTCGTGGCTGAGAGTTTTATAAGCATCATATGCTGTACAAAAAACTCGATTGCACCGAAGAAATTCGGCGCATTTTTTACCTATTTTCTTTCTCCCTCGATGAAGATTTGGAATCTTTTCGCATATAACATTTTCCTTGTTCCTCCCGCCAGGGAAGAAAAATAGCTTCTTTCGAGGTTAGGTAATACCGTTTTTGTTCCCATCTTTTCTCATATTTCATTCAGGTCTTTGTTAGGTTACGTCATCTTTTAAGAAACAGTGGTGATCATAGTGGGAATGAATGGGTATCATTTATCACTCTTTTAACATGCAGCATTTACCTTGCAATGTGTAACGTTTTATGAAAGACGGTGTATTCAGATTCACTTCATTGAGTAATATTCATATACTAAAAGTTCATTCTGAGCCTGTAATGCCGGCGACGTTGTGATTTATGAGGCTCGGGGAGACGCCTGATAAATGCTGTATAAAAAGAGAGAGAGAGAGAGAGAGAGAGAGAGAGAGAGCGAGAGAGAGAGAGAGAGAGAGTAGATGTCTCTCTGTTCAGCACATTTATGATATAGTAGACCTCCTCTCCAGGGAATGAGCAGTTTATAGCAGAATGTTTCATGCAAAATAGACTAAAATAGGAACCATTACCTATAGGTTTTCTCTCATAGGGAAGGCACTTTTACCCTTGGCCACTTACAAAAATGTTTTATTTAATCTTGTTTAAATTAGCCTTTGTTTTAGATCTAGATGAAAGCAATTTAATTTGTGTCAGTTCATTCCAGAATTGTTTGCAAAAGGAATGAGTTTCAACTGATGGTAATTAGCTCGAAACCGAGTGATGTAATTTTAGATTGTAAAATTATCAAATATGACGAATAAACAATTTTTCACGAGTTCACCAGCTTAATGATTTTCATGCATGTCATTGAGATGTGATTTTTTACGTTATCGATGTTACGTTTAATCAATTCCTGCGGATCATTTCGTGTGAAACTTTACACCATTAAATTATCGCGCTCTTTGGAGACCAAAAGAAAGAAGGGTCAGAATTTCAACTACAAGTAAGCGCAAGCGGGATTGCGGAATTGTACTCTCTCTCTCTCTCTCTCTCTCTCTCTCTCTCTCTCTCTCTCTCTTTCCACTCGCATCATTAAAAGTTGTAGCGGTACGTTTTGTAGGACCTATTTTCCATATAAATAAGGGGTATTTTTGACATAGCGTTACTGGTCGTATACTTCTTTAAAACTCAGCGAAACTCTCTCCCTAAGATTTTTATACATTCGGATTCAGATGGAGTCTAGATCGGAATAACCTCTTTTATCCAAAAGTAACGCTTGAAAACGTAAACGTGACCAAAGAAGAAGCTATTGTGAAATAGTAAAAAGACTCCCTGTTATCGTCTGTAGCGCTTAAAATTATATAAATTTTCGTTTTTTTAATATGCTAAGAAAATGTTAAAGATATATAAGAAACATTGTCCAGAAATATATACAGAGTGCATTTCAAAATCTTATTTAGTAAATATATAAGTGAGTACATATAACAAGCTACCTAGTCATTTATTTAGCAGTCAGTCATTGCTTTCTAAAGGTGTATTCTAGTCGTTTATCAACGCAGATGAATTAAGATAAAAAAGTATTGAGGTGTTGAAACAAAGCTAATAACGAAATAGCCTACTGCAGTAGCATTTAGAATAGGATTACAACCAGATTTGTAATACTAATTCACATTGTTATAGGATTAGCATACTTTGTTTAATATAGCCTGTCTCGCATAAACCTGAAATATAGATCTCAGTTTAGGCTGCATCGAAATAAGAAGTATTCATCAGAGTAGATAAATTGGTTGTTCAGTTCGGTCCTTTTGTCAGTTTTTTTTGACGTTTATTGTAGTGAATCTGTTGGTAATTCGTGTTTTCGTAAATAATTGTTTACACCATTATTTGTTGCTGCTGATTCGCCTTATAAATATAACTGTAAGTGCATTTGCAATAATCGTAGTCTTCAGACATGTGATAACTTTTTATACCACTTCTATATGTCTTAACTGGTGCAGTTGTTTATTTAGAGGGACTTAAAAAGGCATATTCCACTGAAGAGCCCTCATGAGGGTGAAATTCTTTTCAAGGTTCGTCAAGATTGTTGAAGAAGGGGATGTTCACCGCCGAATTGGATCTTCATTTCAATAATAGTTTGTGCTGTAAAAATACTCTTTTTTTTCCCCCATTTTATAGGTTTGTGTTCGAATATTCGGATGTATAATTTTCCATTAAAAATATTTATATTTTCAAGTAAACGTTAAATGGTTTGAATTACAATTAAAACTTTATGGTTAGTTCTCATCCGACTTTGCTGAGGCTTTATAGTGTGGTGAGAATTTAGTTAATTAATACAAAATTCATTGAATGTCGTCCAGAATTTGAGTAGGTTACAGCCAGTACTTCATTTTCTGAGGTCCCATCCAGTTAGATGTTAGAATATTTTCATTAGTAAGTCTCTCTCTCTCTCTCTCTCTCTCTCTCTCTCTCTCTCTCTCTCTCTCTCTCTCTCTCTCTCTCTCATATCCCAAATAATGTTCATCGGCACTTGAACTTTTTCAAATCTAAATTTCTCTGAGTATCAGATGTATTTTACAATGAATTTTCTCATCTCCTCTAAACGTATGGGTTGTGGAATTTATTTCGAGAGATTCATGATCGTATAACTTTTTATTTTTATTAAACAGTACTTTTCCTTCTGCTATTGATTTGATTTTAAAAATCCTCATATTAACAATTTCTTATCCCTAAATTGTTAATGGTTTTCCACTGTATAAGTTTCAGATTGATTTTTGTTTTTACACTTGGAGCTCCATGTGTAATAAATAAATATTCATATTATAACTATGATAGCGTGAAGATGGGAAGACAAAGAGCCAGAGAGGAGTTTCGATGCATTGTTTTCGTATCACACGCTGACGCAGTGTTATCTCGGCAAAGCGTCAGCCATAACAAGGATATGAACGAGGTCCCATGATGTTCTGTTAACAGTTGCAACTTAAAGCGTCAACATTTATTCTTGTCACGAGTCGGATGAGATTCTTGATTATTTTTAACAATGTATGTTGTGCCTAAGCGTATCGATATGGTTAAATGAATGAGGACTTAACGTTTAACCAACGTAAAAAACCCTTTTATGAAGTGTGTTTTGTTTTGATTGTACACACACACACACACACACATATGTAGTGCTTATGAAGTGTTTAGACGTGAGTAAGGCTGATCCACGGTTCGGGAGTTTCAGTATGAATGTAGCAGTGATCATTGTCATGTCTTTCCTCGGGATCCACATCCTTTTAGGAGTCAAGACTTAATGGTGTAGATTTTAACAGTCATAATTAGTCATTTCAGAAATTTACGATCAATTACCTCTGTATGTTAGATGGTTTTAATGCGATTATTCTTTTAGTATTGTCATATGGACTTGATTTCTTGCATATCCATATCGCCGCATATTAATCTCACATCTTTCCTTTTTCAGGTATGCCCTCAATATTTCATGCCGTCGACTTCCGAAAGGTGAGAAGCCTGAGGTATTGTTTGATATATGACATTTATCATATTTCAAATACAAGGGATATTTTTTACGACATATTCCTTAATTACAAACACAAGGGGTTGCTCATATACCTCTTTCATGGAAAGCCACTTAAATAGTTGGGCACGTTGGTAAAGCTTGATGATGAACTGGTATGCGATTTGTCCCCGAAAACTTATTACAAATTCTTTCAAAAGTAGTCTTTTCGATTCTCCAGTTATGACGTCATTGTCACTTGAGTGGAAGTGTGACAACAGACTTTCAGGAGTCTTATTGGAAACACTAATGGAAACTAACTTGTTTTCAGCAATTGCAAAAGCGAATACACACACACACACACACACACACACACACACACACATATATATATATATATATATATATATATATATATATATATATATATATATATATATATATATGTGTGTGTGTGTGTGTGTGTGTGTGTGTGTGTGTGTATCCTTAAATCCACGGTAGAAAGGTGAGTGAAAAACTGGGGACTTGGAACAAGTGCTTTCGTAGTTTATTCTACATTTTCAAGTTCACACTAAATATAACAGAAATTGAGAAAAATAAAAAGGGTGGGCAGGGTTAGGTTACAGTTTGTTAATCTGGGCGGCGTCTTCTTTAAGTAAAAGAGACAAGGAAAGAGGATAAATGGACCATCTGGATGGAGTTTCAAATTCCTTGTTGACGTGGCTTCAATAAAAATGGATTCCAACAGATTCCTTTTGCAGTGATCTTTGACCTTGCACATTATCGAGAGATTGTCGCAGTTAATCGCATTGCCTATCTTAAGCCAATGATCCTCAATGCCATTATTCGTTAAGCCTCTTGATAATGGCATTGCGTATCATTGGCTTAAGAAAGTCCATGCTATTAACTGGGAGAATTCATCGATAATATGCAGGGTCAAAGATCACCGCAAAAGAATCTGTTGGAATCCATTTTATTGAAGCCAGGTCAACAAGGAATTTAAATCTCCATCCTGGATTGTCCCTTGATCCTCTTTCCTTGTCTCGCCCAGATTAACAAACTTTAACCCTGGCCCCCTTCTGTTTTAGCATATAACACCAGTTTTCCACTCACCTTTCTACCGTGCATCTTATGAATGTAATCGACCCTGTTTAGAATAACGGTTCCTTTACCTTTATCTGGTTTTGAAAATATCAGGTCTTTCTTTTTACTCAATTTACGAAGTGTGTTTAAATCATCTTTATTAAAGAAAGGAGCCCATCTAGTTTTCAGTTTGCTATAATTAGTATGGGCAAAAGCAGATAGTTTGAAACTATCTGCTATTTTATTGGATGACTCTAAATTTCTGAAAATTGGTGAAAAGGATTTTAAACTCATTTTTAGAAACGAGGACTGAATCAACCGTTTTTTAAAGTCCCCAAAGGACAAGCATACAATTAATTTGGCTACTTACGACGAGCTCTTTGTCACTGGCTCTTCATTTGGTGTCATGTATGGGCTTCCAAAAATACATAAAGAAAATATTCCTATGAGGCCAATCCTTTCGTCTTATACAACTCCAAGCTACAAAATTGCCAGATATCTCATCCCTTCATTGGAAAGCTTTTTTAATAATGAGCTTAGTCTTTCTAATTCCTTAGAATTTAAAAACAGTATTTTGTGTCAGGATTCAGATTTAATCATGGCTATTTTTGACATAGAATCCTTATTTACTAATATACCCGTAGAGGAAACAATTGAGTATATTTTAGATACTATTTTTACTGATGATGAAAGTATTTACCATGGTTTTAACCGTTCTGATTTTAAGAAGTTGTTAGAGTTTGCAGTGCGGGACACTGCCTTTGTTTTTAATGATGAAGTATACGTGCAATTTGAAGGTGTGGGCATGGGTAACCCACTGAGTTGCACATTCGCTAACATTTTTATGCACAAATTTGAGAGAGAACTGCTGGACAGTTGTCCCTCTTCTTTTAAACACTTTTTTTATCGCCGATATGTGGATGACACTTTTGTTCTTTTTAAGGACCATTTGCACTGTGACTCGTTCTTGCAACATGCCAATTCTTTACATCCCAACATTAAATTTAAGTATGAATTGGAAAACAATAACCAACAGCCTTTCTTAGATACTGTTGTTATCCGTGACGACGACCGTTTTCACACAGGTATATTTCGAAAAGCAACGTTCACAGGCCTTGGTCTTAACTTTTATAGTTTTTGTTTTTTCAATTTTAAATTAAATTCGTTGTCTACCCTCCTCCACAGAGCCATGACATTAACTTCTGATTGGAGTCTTTTCCACAAAGAAATCGGAATCCTTTACGATTAATTTAAATCAAATTGTTACCCTCCTAATCTCTTTATGAAATATGTCAGGAAAACTGGAAATTTCATTTCATCCTCCAGCAGCAATACATTTGGCCCAGAAACTCAAGTTTTATATACGATTTCCTTATATGTATGACACATCTTTTTTTACCTCACTTAAGGAGAATTTTAATCAATCATTTTCCAGCTGTTGATGTTAAGTTTATCTTAATGAACCCTAGAACTATCAGTAATATGTTGCGTCATAAAGAGAGATTACCTCCTTTAATGCAATCCGGCGTTGTCTACATTTATACTTGCTGCCGATGCAATAGGCAGACTTACGTTGGAAACACGCGCCGCTTGCCTAAGGTGAGATGTGATGCACATATGGGCATTAGTTTCCGTACAGGGTGTAAACTGTCCAACCCAGAACTATCTAACATTAGAAATCATGGGAAATTTTGTAAAAATAGTATAAACTATAAGGATTTTAAGATATTGTTATCAAGTCCATACGCACATCACCTCCAATTTTAGAATCTCTAGCTATAAAGAAACTAGTTCCAACCTTGAACAACCACTCTTCATCTGTTCCCTTGTACATAGCTTAAACCAGGCCCTTCTTGTTTACTTTCGATGCGTTTCCCATACAGCAACCGAACGTCGTTGAGACAAGGTGTCTTTTTTAACTATTCCTAATTTTAATAATTCCTTTTTATTTTTTTTTATATTTCGCTTTATTTTATTTCATTTTTTAGAGTAAATTGTATTTCATTGTTGTGAATTTCCTTGTATTACTTTATTCAATGTGTTTTTTTTATGTCAACAAAAATAATTTAATGCTGTATTGTATATCAGTTTTTATCTTTTATTTTAGCCTGGATGATGAGACATTGGTCTCGAAACGTCTCAATGTGAATAAAGTGACATATGTTTAATGCTGTCTTCTTCAACGCCTTCTGATATATATATATATATATATATATATATATATATATATATATATATATATATATATCTCTCCCCTCCCCCTCCCTCTCTCCTCTCTCTATCTCTCTCTCTCGTCTCTCTCTCTCTACTCTCTCCCATATATATATATATATATATATATATATATATATATATATATATATATATATATATATATATATAGAGAGAGAGAGAGAGAGAGAGAGAGAGAGAGAGAGAGAGAGAGAGAGAGAGAGTTTGTTCGCGTAAATATATATATGTATGTATATGTGTATGTATTATATATATTTGTATATATTTGTGTGTGTGTGTACGCAAAACGTTGGAGGTAAAAGAGAGGACAACAGATGACTGCTAAGATCTTTCGTGTTTCTTACCCCTGAAAGTTGTAACTAATAACATGAAAACGCTTGGTGGTCTTCTGTTTTCCCTCTACGGCTTTGCTCGAGGGTTTGGCCATAGCTTGTAGCAGCGATTCTTAATCATATATATGTGTGTGTGTGTGTGTGTGTACCAAGCGTTTTCATGTTTTACATTTGGCATGATTTATATACACATAATCAGCATATGAAATTTAAATAGCTCTCTACATTCTCAGTAAAAACTGAACTGGAAGCTATTTGAAGTTCATATGCTGATCTGATTATATGCATATAAATCATGCCAAAATTGTGCTTATCTGTGCTTGCAAAAGTGCAAAAGCATTTGCATTTATGCGTAGATATATGAAACTGCAAGTCAACAGACGGCGGTTATTAGTGTATCGTGTGTGTATGTGTGTGTGTTTTTTTTTTAGACGAATTGTTTGTTTTGCTTTATTTCGTATTTTGGGTCCACAGAAGAATGAAGAGGCGACTGGAGTGAACGTGACAGGTGTGGGCGAAACTTTCCTTTATTTCCCCGCGCTCTGTTTGCTTGTGGGTCTGCAGCAGAATTGAGAGGCGACGAGAGAAGCCACAACAAGTGCCATTCGCAGGATGGGTTTTGTTCTCGAGGGAGATGCAGTTGCTATTTGTATGTACACCTGATCATTGCCTGGGCTTTGGCAATAATTGAAATGCCCAGGTTCATTTGGTGCTCTCTCTCTCTCTCTCTCTCTCTCTCTCAATCTCTCTCTCTCATGTATATATCCATATGTCCATTATATATGTGTGTGTATGTATGTGTATGTTTGTAGCCATGACCTTATAGCAGTAAGGCACTTAGTGACTTTTTTTTTCCTCTTTCTCTCTCTCTCTCTTTCTCAACTTCTCACAATTCTCTCAGGTAGCTAAATCAGCCTCATGAACTACAACAATACATTTATTTAAGAATAAAAGGATTATCTAAATAAATCATGTTCTCGAAGAAACAAATGTTTAACTGTATAAGTTAAAATTCAAAATCCAAATAGCTCAAATTACCCTGGGGATCGAACCAAACCCGTCCACCTCTTTCTCTACAATAACTAACATTAGCTTAATCATAAAATAGGCAGCTAGAAAAGTCATAGTCTCCCCACACCATATACACGGAACTATCAGTTAAGTTCTCATTAAAATTACCTGTTACGTCTGTAATAAAGGAAAAGGGTCCCACATAAATAAATTGCAAACAAACCAAAATGACGTAAGTCAAAAAGTCATATGGAAAAGGACATCTCTGAAATAAAGGTTTAAAATATGAAAAGACAAAGCCACACTCGGGCTTAAAAGTACGCTTACCCATTCAGCTGTGAGCACTAACACTTAATATAATGCAACTGTAAAATGACCATCTCAACCAGGCTTCTACTCCTATTTGGGCGCTTCTCCGACTTAGTTATCTTACCTTCCCATTATGTAGGGGAAACAGCTCGTTCTTACACAAACACAAACTTTCTCAAAGACACTCCCATAATATGACGGCATTGATTCGTTACAAGTTCATTGCACTGGAATAGATGCGTGACGTCATAACAGCTCATTATCACGCCCATAAAATCTACCCAAAACCAGATCCTTGCTTCCGCTCTTGCACGGACACAAGACGCGATCTGTTTTGCTTAGGCAGTGACTTCACCTGGCGCCACCCAAGAGATGCTTCAACATTTCAGGAGCTAACGCTGAATATGTCCTATTAACACCTCCCTTGTTTCTACGGGAATCAAAATGATGACATAATCGCTTCAAAGAATATCGTTGTTCGTCACATCCGCTTATCAACCATCGGTCATCAAAAAAAGCAATTTAAAAATATAATGTCTATATTATATGTATACAAATATATAGTATATATATATATATATATATATATATATATATATATATATATATATATATATATATATATATATATATATATATATATATATATATATATATATATATACATATAATTTGTATACATATAATATAGACATTATATTTTTAAATTGCTTTTTTTGATGACCGATGGTTGATAAGCGGATGTGACGAACAACGATATTCTTTGAAGCGATTATGTCATCATTTTGATTCCCGTAGAAACAAGGGAGGTGTTAATAGGACATATTCAGCGTTAGCTCCTGAAATGTTGAAGCATCTCTTGGGTGGCGCCAGGTGAAGTCACTGCCTAAGCAAAACAGATCACGTCTTGTGTCCGTGCAAGAGCGGAAGCAATATATATATATATATATATATATATATATATATATATATATATATAACATATAGGGATATAGAGAGAGAGAGAAGAGAGAGAGAGAGAGAGAAGAGTGAGAGCGAGAGGAGAGAGAGAGAGAGAGAAAGAGAAAAGAGACACCAATGAACCAGGGCATTTCAATTACTACCAAAGCCCAGGCAATGATCAGGTGTACAAATGGCAACTGCATCTCCCTCGACACCAAAACCCATCCTGCGAATGGCACTTTATGTGGCTTCCACCATCGCCTCTCAATTCTGCTGCAGACCCACAAGCAAACATTGCGCAGGGAAATAAAGGAAAGTTCGCCCACACTTGTCACGTTCACTCCAGTCGCCTCTTCATTCTTCTGAGATAAAGCAACATAAATAAGTTTGCCTAAAATGAAAAAAATTGCTTAAAATATCAGTAAATGCGCTCTTTGTGCTTGCAATTTATATATATATATATATATATATATATATATTTATATATTATATATATATATATATATATATATATACATATATATAGTTAATTTATATATATGTATAGATATATATATATATATATAATATAGTTTTGCGATATTTCTTTTAAGGCACCAAATCTGAGAGGTCTTTCACATGTTTCATTAAGTTACTACTGTTAGTTTGCTGAGAATATTTACAGGTGATTCCTTTTTTATCCATGCGCTGTAGACCTTTATTGTTAAATGGTTTAATTTCCACTCATTACTGATTCTCTTAGCTCTGATGTGAATGTGGAGCATTTGTTTTACTGGATTAGGGTCGACAGTAAAAGTGTGTAATCGGGAGTGTATGAGGGTTTATTCCTAAACTCATTTAAGAAATAAGTAAATTTATTAAATTTTTTGTATCATAGTTAAGTTTTGATTTTTAAAAATATTCATATTGGGTTTGTTGTCATCAAATATGATTGCAAGACACCTGAGCAATAATATAATAATTATCTTCATATAATTTTCTTTTTGTTTAATATACTTTCCTGTAGTGTGGCTTTTGGTAGTTAAAACTAATCTTGAAGTTTTTTTTTTTTTTTTACAAATTTTTATATCATTCATTTTCTTTTCTTTCTTCGAGAACTTAATAGCTTCGTTAATGTTAAAATATCTTGCTTTTGTGAGGCATGATTACCGACAGGAAAGTATTGCACGTACGAGTTCATAATCTCCATATAGGACGCACAAATAATAGAGTAGAAATAAAAACCCAGCCAGAATAAGAATAAAGCTGTATCCATGGAACAAAGGATGGCATTCTCTGGAACGATAGGCATCGAACAACAAAGGTTTGAAAGCTCTGGCGAAAGGATTTTCATACATGACACGAAAGAAGCTTTGAATAAAAGGAAAAAAATGGAAAATGTCACGCGCACTGCAATATTTCTTTTCGATATCGTTTGTGGTCTATCATACTATTACTTTTATTTTGTTTTTTTATGTCATTGATACATTGGTATGCTAAGTTATGTGGACTATACATCTTCAAAATTATTTATACTTACCTGCTTCTGTATTGATGACTTTGTCTCTGACCGCCTTACATCTGAGATTCCTTCCTTTCTGCTCTGAAGAACTGTTTGGGTCTGGCTAAAGCAGTGCTGGGGATTTAGTTGAGAGATGAATTATTCGCAGAGTTTATAAAAGGTGAATTATTCACAGAGTTTTAAAAGGTTAATTATTAATTGAGTTTATAAAAGGTGAATTATTCACAGTTTAAAAAGCGAATTATTCATTGAGAGTATAAAAAGTTATTCACAGAGTTTATAAAAGGTGAATTATTCATTGAGTTTATAAAAGGTGAATTATTCATTGAGTTTATAAAAGGTGAATTATTCGTAGACTTTATAAAAGGTGAGTTATTCACAATGTTTATAAAAGGTGAATTATTCATAGAGTTCATAAAAGGTGAGTTATTCATTGAGTTTATAAAAGGGGAATTATTCATAGTTTATGAAAGAGACTGGCCCATTTTCTATTTAAAAAAGAAAACACATACATTGAACAAACCCAAAGTACAAATAGGTACACAAACCAAGGACCTTCTTCTTTTGAGGTTTTCATTATTGTTTTGGAGCCCAAAATAAAGTATTTTAGAGGTAATGCTCTCTTCTCTTACGCGGAAAGGTCAGTCGGCCAGAGGATTTGACCTGTGCCTTTGATCTCTACGAAATTGGTTTGTGTTGTGCTTCGCCTTTCCAAAAAATAAATAAATAAATAAAAAAGAATCCACTTTTATGTATGGCGGTTGAATTCTATTTTTCGGTACCACAGCTTTAATCTCTCTCTCTCTCTCTCTCTCTCTCTCTCTCTCTCTCTCATAATTGTAAATATTTCTTGTCTGTGGATCGGAAAATGGGAATCGATATAAGTTTAAATTAATGATTTTATTAAAAGTAAAATTATGTCCATGAATTTTACACGCATAAGAAGAAATTTTTATGAGGAAATATTGTCTGAAAGAGAATAAGGATAAAAGTGTCTCTGAATGAGTGAGAGAAAGTAACATTGTTACATATAATGAGTACCTCTTTATTTAAAGGTTTTAAGGTTTCTTGTGAAACAAACGAGTTGAAAGCTGGCTAATACAGTTGGTAACATGCTGGTCTCGTAATCTTGCGGGCCGGCGTTGGCCTTCTGTCATGGGTGAATAAGTGAGGCTATTTACCAGTGGTTACCACCATGAGTGACGTCATGGTGGTGGGTTGAGGCACGGCGGTGGTTCGGGATACCTGGCTGACGGCCGCCCGAGAAGCTATAGTAGATTCGGGGAAGACTGAAGCTGACGTCTTTGACTTTTTCTATCATACTTTATTTTTTTTCGACAGTAAGAATGAATCCAAGGTTCAAATGCAATAAAGTAACAAGTAAAGCGAATTTAATATTGTTATTATTGGTTTCCTTTAAGACTTGTTCCAGTAACAGCACTATTAGAGGGCTACCAGGCCACTGCATTAATCCCAACCCTCGTAACACAAAGCCTTGAAATGCTCTTAATACTCCTTTGTATTTATGCTGAAGGTTCTGGTTCGAATGAAATTTGCATGTAAAGCGTTCTCCAAAAATGTTGTTCAGGAATGATTTATCTAAGTTTACAGTTTGTTACTTTTCACTACAAGAAAACCTCTTCCCCCTCCCCTTCCTGCTTCTTTCAGTTCTGTTACTTGTTCTAAGGAACCACTGCTTGGTCAGTGTCTGCTGCTGAATACGAACAAATGAAAAAGGTGATATAATGATTATCACTCCCAAAGAACTGAGAGATTGAGGAAAATCGGCAAAATGAATAAACTGAGATAACTTCTTCACAAGTCTCTAAATTCAATAAGAGATTAACAGAAATTTCGAATTTAAGGTACTAAGGAGCAAATGATGACTTAGAATAGTAAAAGGTACAGTTGTAATAAGTGTAACTTAAGACCTAGAAATTAATGAGATAAACGAAAATTGAAATTAAAGTAGAACTGCGGATATTCCGTTATTCGTGAAGGTGATGTTACCTACGCTTTTGGCAAGGACAGAAAACCGATTCTCAAACATTCCTGAATGTCTATACAATGCCATACAAGCATACACGGTGCTGATAATTTCAGCAGAGATTCCTTTGCTAAGACATTGTTAAAGACCTGGCAGCCAGTTCGTGGAAACGCTTAGGGGATTGGTTGCCTTCCGTTGTGTTTGGATGGTAAGCATCATGAACAGATATTTTTCACGCTGCTTTTTGTGACTGTGTGCAGTAAGTCTAAAGCTTTAACTTGTTGGTGGCCTTGGTTGAGGACCAGGCGGTCCTTTTAAAGGGTTTCGGGACTTTATGATGTGGGTGCGTCATATCAGATTATAACAGTGTAGTTCCATAACTCTTCGGCCGTTATCTTTATTGAGCGAAGATCTAGAGGAAATAACCTCGTTGCTGAAGAAGGAATTATTCGTCAGATCGTATGATTACACATGACGCGTCTAATCACCATCCTCTGATTTTGGTCTCTGATTTGACATAATGAGAGTTCACAACGTTTACTTGAAAATCGGTGTTCTTATGAATCCGTGAATAAACGTTGATGTTATAAGAATCCCGCTTCTGGTTAGAAGTTGCCCTGCTGCCGAAGGAAAAACCACTGATGGGTCAGAGATGTGTATTTCTGGTGATAGAAGTCCACTCTCGACGTGGGTCGAAGTCACGTAAAACCGTTGGTCCCGTTGCCGAATAACCACTTGTTCCATGCAACGTAAAAACACAGTACAAACAAACAAACAAAAAATCAAAGCCGAAGGAAAAGTGGCGTTGTACAGGTACAAATCGTGAGTGGTTGTAGCTTGCTAGCTGCTGCTAAATTTGAAAATCATATTACCGAGCTCCAACGTTTGGACCACAGCTGTCTCCTAAAGTATCCATATGAAAAAAGAGGTTTTGCATATCTAGGAAAAATGCAAAATTATTTTTAAAATTGGCCATTGAATTCTGTTCACTTTTTTCATTACTTCTCGTATTCAGTGTGCTTCACGAAGGTAAACTGATCCTTAAATAATAAAAATTCGAAAGAGTTTAATATCCATTTTATAATATTATCTAACAATATCATCTTACCAGGGAACTAAGCGTGTGTTTTCGTGTTGGAGGAGCAACCCACACAATGTTTTTTTTCCTTTTATTGAACAGCTCCACTGCCGGACACACTTGGCCCCAAAATAAAATTTAACCATATAATCTTTCTCTCTCTCTCTCTCTCTCTCTCTCTCTCTCTCTCTCTCTCTCTCTCTCTCTCTCTCTCTCTCTCTGGCATTTCTCATCTATGGGAGCTGGCATTTCTCATCTATGAGATCAATAACAGCCCTGATCAAAAAGATACAAAAGCATTCATAGACATATTAGAAGGATATGATCCTTCAAACTGAAACAAATCATCAGAAAACATCTTGAAAATAATTGAAGAAGTTCTAAGTAAAATCCAAGTGGTCAAGAGACTCATAAAGAAAATTTACATCAATCAACATATTCGGACAAAGAAAATGAATAAGGTGAACATTGTGAATATACTAATTGATGCAATAGATAAAAAATGCCAAAAGCATGCACACTGTGTAAGGTGTGGTATAGCATAGTTAATCAACAAAACCTGATCAGAAAATGTTCTGCATGCAACATTCCAAAGCATCCTCAATGTGCTGAAGTAATGCAAAATATGAATAAGGATACCAGAATAATTTGCTCAACATGTCTATCATGGATAGACAATGTTATTAAATCAAGACTTGATGTGCAGATAGTTGAGGATGAAGAAGAAGAAGAAGAAGAGGAAAACGGAAGAGAAGAAAACAAAACTGAAATGGCTATATATACCTAGAAGTCTGTGAGGGATTGAACCAGTTTAGTTAATTACTCATGTGGGTAAAATACATTCAGTCATCGTTACTAATCACCGTCCCCAATTCGCTGGGGACGTTGTTTGACTCCGGAACATTTTCCTGGGGAGCTTAAATAATTGTTTCAGCGTTCCTTGCACCTCGTCAAAGATTTCCCTTGCCTCATTTCATTCCATTCCAGCGTCTAGGGAATCATTGAGCTGGGTTGGTCTGTTTGATATTTAATATATTTGACCGGAGATTTCATTCGTACAACGAGTACTGTTATTCAGTATGTATCAGCTCCATTAGAGTGAATTAGTTCGGGCAGTGACAGTGTTTTCCCGTAAATGAAGTAGGATTCGTTCACTGAGAGACAGAGAAACAGGACGTTCCAAATCTATAAGAGAAATTCCTTCAACACACGCTCATCATAATTACTTACAGGTGTGTGTGTGTGCGTGTTTTGTTAATGTTAGATACGTTGGATTATAACATTTAAATCTGCAATTTCGATCTCGGTGACAAGATTTAAAAGACTGAGGGAGATTTGGTTACTGTTTCAATGTATCCTTTATTTCTTTGCTGATTTATGACCTCAGCTGCTTCCATTCATAAGTTTCCTTACGTCTTTAGAAATTATGTTTCTTATTTACAAATTTTCCTTATTTACAGCATTAGTTGCTGTGCCCTTGGTTCACCTCGGAGTTGCTGTAAGAAATCAGAGACTTTCATCATTGTAATATTTCGAACATTTTTTATGTATTACTGAAGCATTGCTTTCATAAACAGTACTCTAACTGGCACACTTTTATTATTTGCATAGTTGAAGGAACTTCCGTGATTACGCTCTTAAGGAAAAGCATATTTAGGGTATTATTAGACGCAATTACCTGTTTTATAAGCATTCGTATAATAGCAGTTTACTTTCTTTTCATTTGGTATAGGGGAAGCTCTGACAGTTATTACTATTATGATGCAAAATCCAAGTATTATGGATCACCTACAAAAATAAAAACGCGTTTTAGAAATTTGCATAAATTCATGCACTCAGCCGTGAAATCCCTTAGGCATTTATTCATTTTCCGGTATATATATATAAAACTTTTACACGCTGATACCCTTCCACGCTTTTCCCAAAGTCCCTTCAATGTAATAGCTAGGTAAAATATGATTTTAAATGTGACTGTCACGAGTACTATGTAATTGTTTTTAACTTTTGAGTAGATGTCAGTGGCAGACGACATCGTTGCAGTTTCATTAATGGAAAGCCCCTAGTAATTTGCGTGGGCTTGATATTGAAGTGATACCTCTCTCGATTACCGAATGTGTATTGATACTGAGGGGTTAGTCGACCTTTCTTTTTGTAGTAACGAAGTGCTTTAGTACTGAAGTAATGAACTGAGAGTAACTCCGGAGTTGGAAAGAATTAAAGGATTTTTGTTTCATTTATTGGAATAAAAACCCTGAAGTAACTTCTGATTGAATTTACGTAATACCAGTTAATATTGTTATTAGTTTCTTTGGAATGGTTATTATTGATTCTGTGTGGATGGCCCAGGAATGCATCCTGTAGCGGTCTTGATTTCTTTAGTCGTTCGTAGATTTTTTTCGTAGCATCTTTTTTTCTAAATTCTCTTATTCTTGCATCCGTCCATTTATTCTGTTCTTTCAGAATTGATCCCCTATTGATGCAAGTCCACTTAACTAAATTCTAACTAATTCTAAAGTGGGCAGCGAAAGGTTAAATGGCCTAAAGGTTTGCTTTTATATATTTGCACGCCAATTTTAAATTTTTTGTCAACATTACATTACCATTCGAAATTATCATTGTCAATACGATGGACGAACTGGAATGAAGGTTCTGTAACTTTGTGAAACTCCCATACGGAGGAGGCAGTGTCCCCAGGGGACCTTCATCGTCATTATTAATGTCCCCCCTTTGAGGAGTAACCGGTTGAGATTGACATGGTTGAGAAGTTTCCAAGTTTCCTCCTTTCATCCTCTTAGGTACTGTATAATATTAGATTCTGTGGTTCTCTCCACGCCTTTATGTAGGGTGAGATGCAATGGAAATGAGGAAGTCGTGATAGCAAGTGTGTCTAACCCAGCAGTGGAGAAGAAAGTCAAAAAGGGCATTTTTGAGGGACTGAAACCCTGAACGACTGAATTTGGAGAGTGGAAAGGAAGTGGCGCTCGGTGTTCGAACAAAGTAGAAGTTTGATCAGAGTAAATGACGTTATGGCGAAAAAAGGAGTAGATGGCTTATTATGAAGCAGAAAGGTAAATTTATGGTGTTCTTTCAGAGGAGCCGTTGAAAATATGGCTGTAAGTTTGATGAAGGTAACTGAGTCTTTCAAAACAAAACAAGTGAAATCTGCATGAAAGTAGAAAATTGATGAGAATTGGCTGAATTATAGAGGTTGAAAATTTATGAGTAAATAGAGATTGTATGCAAAATTGGACGTATGGAAAAGACTGGGAAGAAATTTGAAGCGTCTGTGCCAGCCAAGATTATTAAAGAATTATTGAACTATGTGAAATATGATTTTAAAAGTGAGTACTGAAAAAATGTGGAAGCGAGAGAGAGAGAGAGAGAGAGAGAGAGAGAGAGAGAGAGAGAGAGAGAGAGAGAGAGAGAGAGAGAAGTAAAAATTGAGACTGGCCGAGATACAAATACGTGAAAACAAAGACGATCAGGTACAGTTCTACAAGAAGCTGGATAAAGTAATCAAGGAGAAAGTTAGAAAGGGAAAAGTAGCAAATAATGAAAGTAATGAAGTAAGCCTGAGTAATTACTTTAAGAAAGCCGTTCTTTAGGAAAATACATGCAGTGGCAAAGGTTATTGAGTAAATGGATTTTCCAGTAAAGTATGCAGGTGCAGAAATTTTATCCGAAGTGAAAGCAATCGTGCGGGTATTAAACGTTTTGAAGCTTTTTATATTGCAGAGGATAGAAAAATGGCAGATCTGAATGATGCGCGAGTGGAAGTGGTTATGTAAATTTTAGAACGCATATGGAAGTCATTATGGAGAATGTAAGGACCTCAGTTAAGAGTTGAAGAATGTAGTCACTGTGAGATTACAGTTAAGACCATCGGATAAGATGGTGAAAGCATAAAAGGTATGTCTGGGAGCGGGAAAAGATTCAAAGGAAAGAGTGAGCGGAATAATTGCTCTCTTTAGAGGGGTAGAGGTAATTAAGGTGATTAAGAATTAGAGGGGTATACTGTGGATGGTGTACGGTATAAAATTGTCTGAGAAAATAAGATCCAAATAGGACAGCGAGATTTAATAAGTAAGACTGATGAGGGTCATAAAAAGAAAGAGGGTGATTTTAAGGATGCATTTTTCGTTAAGAGTTTGAAAGTAAAGGGAAACGAGGGATTAGAATCAGGAATAACAAAAGAATGAAGAAAATATTAAGTGGAGAAGGTTCGGGTAGTAATTTCATTTATTCTCATAAAAGTCGCCATGATCACGAAGCATTAAAATTGATTATGGTTATTTTCAACGAGTAAACGATTGGGACCTTGTAAGGGCTTTTCCTTCTAAATTTTTATGGTTTTACGTGTCTTCAGCTCTATTAAATATATAATCGTAGGTCTTGTAAAAGTAGCTATAGGGCAACAATATAGAGCAGAATAAACTCCCCTTTCATTTTATTAATTATTTTTTTATAGTCCCCGAAATGAATTCCGCTGCGGAATGAAGTGTTGAAAGGCCAGTCTGTTGGTAAGGGAGTAGTACTGTTGTTTCTCTACGAATGTCCTCAAGATGAAATGCAGTAATTAAACTCTTATTCATTAATTTGCATTCAGCTGCGTTCCGTCGTTTTTTTGTAATATGATCTCATTTTGTTTTTTAAGGTTTTGGTGCTTGAAGCGAATACGAAGAACATATATTATTGCATGGTCATGCGTATTTGAAGATAATTCCGAATGAATAAATAGTTTCCTTCCCTTGTTGAGAAATACGTATACTTGTGAATGTGTCTGACTTAATTTGCTCCTTATTGTCAATGGAGGGACGTAATGAATTTCAAATTTTTATTGATATAATAAGGAGAGAGAGAGAGAGAGAGAGAGAGAGAGAGAGAGAGAGAGAGAGAGAGAGAGAGAGAATATCGGGTTCGGATTAGATATTTAATTTGTTTTTTAATGAAGAAAAGCTTGAATGTTTGACATTCTCCAAATTTCTGTTAGCATGATTGTTTTCTTTGGAGACTGCTCCCGCTTGAGAAAGACTCCCTTGTCTTTGGACTCTCCATTTCTCAACCTTATTTGTAGACCCTCTTAGAGCTTGCTGAAAAAAAAAAAAAAAATTTTAGGTTACAGGTGAAATCTGGAACATATTCAAGTTAAGAAGTTGGAAGAACTGAAGGGAAGTAATGGGTAAAAATTAAAAGGCAAATAACAAGGGACACCGAAGGGACATCTGATTCCATTGAAGAACATTATTACCGCCTACAGTGCGTCGCGTAGGGCACACTGTAGGCGGCACCCTCACATGGGGAAGGCTTGTCATAAAATGAAGTTTAATGTACATGTATTGTGCAGATTAAAATTCGAACTATTCA
The DNA here is from genome assembly GCF_015104395.2 of Macrobrachium nipponense. Taxonomy (NCBI): domain Eukaryota; kingdom Metazoa; phylum Arthropoda; class Malacostraca; order Decapoda; family Palaemonidae; genus Macrobrachium; species Macrobrachium nipponense. The sequence continues at coordinate 62,523,502 of NC_061088.1, forward strand.
ATGTGTAGTTTCGGCGAAAACTTCAGATCTTACAAATCACTGTCGAACTCAGGTATTTGTAATTAGAATCGATATACACCACCTCTGCCATGGTAACCAAGTCGTACGTTTGCCGCACTTAGCCATATTATTGGAATTGAATAACATATGAGGAAGAGCAATGAATCATAAATAAAGGGAACATAGATAATTAAGAGAGGGATTTTGGGATCATGTAGAAACCAAAGAAATGTGTTTTCGGAAAGAAATCTTTGACGACTTTTTTAAATCCAACATCGTTCTCCTTGTTCAAATGTCAAATTTCAAGTCTTGTCAGTGTTTGGGTGATTGTAATTCTCACTAGATTTTTAAGCCTCTAGCCCAGTTGCAGTTCTGTGTAACACGTATGTATGAGTAGTGGAGCCACGCAGTTGAACATTATTTTTATTTCAGCGAAAACTTTCTCACTTTCGAAAAATTTGATAGAGTAGCGAATGTGTCGCGTATATGTATTGCGATACATCAAGAGACAGCCCTCCCCAATATGTTTTTTCCTGCCAACCTTTTTATCCCTCGATGTATTCCTGCAATGGAAGGCATTGATAGCGTTTATGAAGTCCAATGGTCTAATCCCCCACGAACTTGAAACAGAACTGAAAGCGAAACCTGAAACATTTATCCTGGGGGGGGGGGGGGGGGGGGGGGGGGGGGGGGGGGGGGGGGGGGGTGTGGGGGGGGGGGGGGGGGGGGGAGATAAGCTGGGACCTTTACAGAAATGTTAAAACTTTTGAGTGAGAGTATAGTGTAAAATAATTTTTTTACAGTATCGTCGTCAAGCTTAAAGGCGTATGGAAATTTGAATGTTTGGAACTGTGTGTTCATCTGGGATTAACTGGCTTCATGATAGGTTTTTCGGATATATTTCATATAAAGGAACTCTTCTACAACGTCCCTGGTTGTCCTATATATTCGCAGAGCATATCCACATAAATTGTGACTTTCTTGAATCTGTATGCTACAAGCTTGTATCGTTAGTTTATGAATATTATTACCCTTTTTTAGCAAAAAATAATATATATATATATATATATATATATATATATATATATATTATATATATATATATTTAAAGGATATATCCTGAAAGGGGTGGTTTTATAGAAAACTCATCTGCAGTCATGGATATATTCTTACTGTGCTGTAAACTATCTATAAACTGTATTCATAATATACATTTTTCAGCAATTTATAGTATTTACAAGGAGACATTTTTTGACATACTAGGGATTTCCTTCCGTTAGCATGGCATTTACGATCATTATGTGAAACTAATTGAAACTCCGTAAACGAAGTGAGTGCAAAGTCGGGGTAGATGGAGTCATATCGAGGGAATTTACAAAGAAGTGGATTACGCCCAGGGAATGTTGTCACGTGTCGTTTGCCTCTCACATGTGTTTAAAAAGAAGAAAAAAAAAAAGATGGTTGAAGATGAAAGAAGTTTACGTTCGCGTTACAGAAAATGATGACTTACAATATACAGATAATATCAGTTTAATTGTAAAGGTGACCCTGTCATTTTTATCTCTCTTTTTGCTAGATGCCACATTATTTACAAACATTGCTCGGTAGAATAGATCGCAAATGCATCTCTGAAGACATAAATAAAAATGAGAGGGGGATGTGGGAAATGTTATGAAATAAGATTAGATGGAAAAAGGATGAACGAGGTTGAGATTTAAATATTTAGGAAAAGGATATCCAGTACAGGTTCTTTTGAGTTGGAATTAGTGACAGACTAAAGAGGCAAATCAAACTATGGGGAGCTTGAATAATATTTGGAAATCAAGTAGACTGAAAGTGCATAAGGAATGACGATTAACAGTCGATTAGTACGATTAGTCAACTTACAGCATTGAAACTATGAAAGATTTCGCTGGTTTGTGAATAAAGCTTCAAGAAGAATTTTAAGAGTCAGATGGCAAGATAGGGTGAGAAATGATATCAACAAGTGCAATAATGGATGTTCCATATGTATATTGGATAATGATGAAAGGGAAATGGAGTTAGTATGGGTATTCGCACAATCTTCTGTGGGCACCAGGGAGTATGAAGACCCAGATCTACTTGGTCAAGAACAGTGAGAAGGGAAGGTTATGATGATTGCAAAAAAGCGGTAATGGAAGCTTAGGAAAGACATGATTGATGGAATCACAGAGGTCCTTTGAGTCGAGTGGCTTTGGATGCTGATATATTACAATAATTATGGTGTTGGAAGTGAAGAAATCACCTGTTCAGTCGTGATAGAACCTCCAGTGTAAGTAACTTTCACAGGTCTACCCTTACGTCCTTCAGTTAAAAGGAATTACGTCAAAGATCCAATTATACGTTATGTTCTTGGGAAGATGAGAAGATTGCCCATGATCTCTTTACTGGGAAATGGAAGACATTAATTCTTTTGCTACCTCTTCTCCAGAGGGTAAATCTGAACAACACCTTTTTTCCATCTTGGTGCCTTTGCTTGTCTCATCAAATTGTGGTAGGCGTAATTCTCATTAAGCTTTATATAGAAACCATATTCTCTCTCTCTCTCTCTCTCTCTCTCTCTCTCTCTCTCCTCTCTCTCTCTCTCTCTCTCTCTCAGTGGATATCCACGAAAAGTCGGTAGTCATAGTGTTCTTTATGGGGCTCTTATATCTTTCACATTAATTTGGCTAAGGATTGTAAAGCAGAAATTTTGGGTCTTACCATTCAAACCAAATTACATTTGATAGTAATTCTTGTTTTGGCTTCCTGGTAAATTATTTCTGGGCTTACGGCTAGAACTGCAGTGTTTTGGTAATCATCTTTAATTTTAAGCAATTTTTTTTTCTAATTTCAAAGTATTAGTTCATTACAGAGAACCTTGCCATTAAGTGTTGGGCTTGATGAAAATATCACCACCGAGAAAATTAGGTAAGAAGTCCAAGAATTTTTTTTTCAGAAAAGGATATTGGGACTATACTGTGTCTTCACTTTTCCAAAAAAAAAAAAAAAGCTAAGATGCTGTAACCATCGAACAGAACAAGGATTCCAAAGTTCCAAAGGGACAAATAAATGTGAAACAGCCCTTGGGTTTTACCTCACATTCATTCTTGAACTTATTCTTACTGCAGATTCGGGAAGATTGGTTGCACATGTCTCCTTCTTATGATATTAGTTTTTTAAAATAAAGCTAACTGTAATTGTCATGAGGTTAATAATGTCATATTTATTTTAATAAACCCACATATAATTTCACTGTAACGTATTTGAAAACAAAAGGGGAATTCAGTGAGAGTCAGACAGTTGAGGTTCATTTGCTAAGGTATTTATGGCATGAATTACGGAGCTTTGAAGGGTTGTGACTATTGTTCAGCAATGTGCACCTTTTTCACTTCTATAAGAGGCGTATGACTGCTGTTAGTTGTGGTTGCGATGATTGCTGGGGGTTCAAGAGAATGTTTTTGATGATGATAATGCGGATTTGTAATGGGCATGAGGTGATGCAAAACAAGAAATTATGTTAGCTCAGTCTGAGCTAATATCTTCTTGGGTAGACCGCAACATGAGGCCTTGTCAGAGTGATGCACTAGACAGAAGGTACCAGTTTCCCAAGCAGGAATGGCGGAAGGAATTTTTATGGCCCCACACTTCTCCCCCTTGCCTTGACTCCACACCTGCCAAACATAAAGAGGGAGCTGCGGTCTTTAGGACGTCTTTTGCAATAGTAAGTGCACAGCGTCCCAGGACAAGAAACGTACCCCTACTCCTCGTATGCAAAGAAAGGGTCTAAAGGATTGTCGGTGAAGACTTCTACTTAAGGAATTTAGATATGGGAATGAAAGTCAGATGTTCCAGGTTGACCTGCCTTAGTAATTGTGTGATGTCCTGTGGACGTGTGCTTGTCAAAATCGTTGATCATGCAGGTGTTGTCAAATATAAAATATAGAATAAATAAAGGGCAAGACATGGGTGTTTTGCCTCATCTCTCACATAAATCAAATTTGGTTTCATCAGAGTTAGAGTTTCTTAATGTGAACTACAATATTTATTTTAGTTCAAAGAACTTAAGAAATTAGTTGTTGCTGATCTTAATCATTTATATCCTCAAATATTATGACGACGGTGTTGCGTTCATATATATAACGAGAAAGGAATGATTGTTAATAAAAAAAACATGGAAAAAGTATTATCTCACAATTCACGAGTGCTGAATTCTCGAATCCATTCAAAACGAACATATAGGGAAAATCTTCACTGCAATCTGATATGATTCTCAACACAGAAAACTACATTTTCTTGTGTTTCCGAGAGATGAAATAAGGTGTAGATTGATAACCGAGTGAATTAAGCTTCTTTGTGGTTTGCTTACCAATCATATTTTAAAAGGAACTTATAACACCCTTTCACTGTTCGGCCAAAGGAGTATACAGCTCGAACATCTTTCTATATAAAATCTTTGATTAATGATTATACACACCCACACGTGTATATATATATATATATATATATAATATATATATTAATATATATATATATAATAAGCCATATCACATTACCGTGATTCATATACATATATCGAGCTACAAATGTCCTTAATATCTAATTCGCCTCTACCCCGGAATTAATATATTTTCATAAATGTTTAACCGAGGGAATTTATTAAGCGATAATAGAATGGCCAGCCGACAGGCGCCAACCATCAACCTCTCAATTCCAGGACTGGCAGTGAAGCCTTAACCAACCCCGCCACCGCAAGAGATATAAGTTTATGCCGCCTCCCATCTGAAATACCTGTCGCGCTCAGGTATTTTTTTTATATAATGACTACGTCGCGGGCAAAAGCACTACCACGCTACCGAGGACGAGATGGGCTTGATGCAGTCTCCAAAACAAAAAATACCTGAGCGCGGCAGGTATTTGAGATGGGAGGTCGCATAACTTATATCTCTTGCGGTGGCGGGGTTGGCTAAGGCTTCACTGCCAGTCCTGGAATTGAGAGTCGATGGTTCGTGCCTGTCGGCCGGCAATTCTATTATCGCTTAATAACTTAAACCCCCTCGGTTTAAAACATATATGAAAATATATTAATCCCGCCCGGGTTAGAACGAATTAGATATTAAAGGATATATGTAGCTCGATATATATATATATAATATTATATATATATATATATATACATATATATACATATATATATACTATACATATGTATATGATATATATATATACATATATATATATATATATATATATATATATAGAGAGAGAGAGAGAGAGAGAGAGAGAGAGAGAGAAGAGAGAGAGAGAGAGAGATTATATGCATAATATGTATATACGTATATATTACTTGGATTACTGCACTTTATGGATATTGAGGCTGTTCCTTTTCAATACCTTTCACGTCAAGTATCTTATCCTTTGTTGGTCCTCCTCTCCTCATCCCAAACACTTCTGACTTATACATATTTGTTACCAGTCCAACATCGCCATTCTTTCCACATAATCAAACGATCTCAAAATACTTTGAACTTTCTCTTCACTGCTTTAACCATTTTACTACCTCGTGTAGTATCTCCTCATTTCTTGCTCTATCAATATCAACACCTTCTTCCCTAAAGTAGAGTTGCCTCCGTAGTCCCTTCTGGGCTTTCTAAGAAAATGTAAGTAACTTCCGAGTGGTTTGTACACATCCCACTGTGTTTTGCATGACTTATTCTGTAGCATCATCCATTATACATACTCCTAAATACTGACCTCAGTTGTCTCCATCCTCCTATCCTCCATATTAATGCTTAGTTCTCCTTCTTCCTTGTTTCCATTTGCAGTCATAACTTACTCCATCTGTTTCAAAACTCTTAAACATTTACCAGTTTCTGTAGTTTCTTCTCAGTATCCGGCAATAACATTTGATCATTTGCAAACATCAACAATGCATACCTACCAATAACCCAGTGTCTTAGTCTGTCTCTAGCCTTCACCTTCGGGGAACTTGGGATGTTAGTGTTATCTCTCCTCAGCAGTGAAAGTCATGATTGCCATTGCCCACAAGATGGAGGCTCATATGCCATTCAGGGAGCATTTCATCCCACCAAGTCGTTCACAACCATGCATTGGCACTAGGAGCTCTGTCTCAAGATTCAGTATATCTTTACACAATACCATTAACACTTCGTAGGGGGGAAATGTTCAGATACCACATAGCATTCCTTTGTTGATATGATGATGTGTGATTGCCATCGGTCTATGTCGGTTTGCGAAAATTGAAATGGCCACATCAGACTTCTTAAATTCCCTAAAAATATACTAAACTTATGGGCCGCCTAAGGCAAGGGTTTTTGCTAGCATGAGCCAGCATAACCTAAACCGAACAGCTGCATAATAAGAACTGACAAGAAATGCTTAGATGCAGTTGGACATTTTCCTGGAAAGAGGTCATCACTGGTTAGCAGTTTAGAAGAGACAGTTGAAGTCTCTGA